>NC_056733.1:1811435787-1811469304 GCF_019279795.1 Protopterus annectens
CACCCACATGGGGGCCAGGCAGTCCTCATATCCTGTTCTGTCTGCCCTGATATGTGCATTCAAGTCACCCATTATCAACACCAATTCATGTTGTGATGCTTTAACTAGTAGATCCTGCAACTGCTGTTTCAATGCACTCCTTTCCTCACTATCACAACCCTGCTGTGGGGCACAGGCCGAGATTATGAATACTGCCCTATCATTAGTCAGATTGCCATGAGTCTGGCACTAATTTTGTTGACGTCCCTCACCGCCTTTTGAAGCCTTTCCCTCACTACAATTCCCACACTATTTCTAATCGGTCTTCCTCCTGAGAAGACTCTGGATCCCAAGCCAAATGACTTTGCTGCACTGACCTTTCATCTCGTCTCATGGATACATAGGATGCCCAGCTTCCTCCTTACCATCATGTCATCCACTTCCAAGCTGTGTCCTGTCAGTGAACCTACACTGTGTAGCAATTCTCAGTTAATGTTTGGCAGGTTCATTGGTTTTACACCCAGCTTTTGCTCAGAGCTATTCCATGTAACGCAGTCTGGGAAACTAGACACAGGCCGGCCAGTAACTTATTGACCCAGGGCTGCTGAACTTTATGGCAGGCACAGAGCCAATAGGAGGTACATACATGCTTTGTGGAGTGGATTCAAACCATACCATGATCTTAATTTTTGTAATTAGATAAAAAGTAATAGGAGTGAGCAGTAGAATTCCTATTCACCACATTCTAATCTTGGTTTCCACAGGAAAAAAAAAGGGGGGAAAGCATGGTGATATCAAAAGGAAGGATTTTTTTGAAAAATATATAGTGAGGGAGAAGTTGAAAATGTGCTGTGAATACTAGACACATGACCTCAGGTCATATAATTTATCCCAGTTCTTGGCCAGTTGTCAGTAGTGATTAGAGATCCTGTTGCAAGGTTGCTCCTTGTAAATTGATGGTCCTACAGTGTTATTGCAGAAGAAAGTGGTGCCTCATACCTTGTTATACTTTTTCTAACACGTTCCTGATAAGTCATGTATGTCAGTGTATTCAGCTTCTGGAAAATAAATTTCTCATTACATGTGCATACCTGGTGAAGCCAGAATGATACTGCAGTGTAGTCTGTTGCAGGGAGTGGAGTATTTTGATGACTGTACTTTAGTATATTTCACAGTTGTATATAAATATCACAATATGCTGTGAACAAGAGTTAGTGTCACCCATAATGTCTGCCTTCCATTTGGTGATGTGCTTTTTTTGGTGTGACTTGCATAAGCAGTCTGTATGGTACACATGTAAGAAAACCAGTAATTAATCGTTAGATGGTACAATGTGGTACTGTTAGCAACTGCTCTGTATTAATTATTTTATGTTAAACTGCAAGGATTTCTTCTTGCAACAAGATGTTGATAAAGCCTCACATCTCCCTGTGCTGTATGTGCCTATTTTTTCTTTGCCAGTGGAATAGAGATTGCACAAATGTGGATGTATATTTGCTTTGAGCTACTTTCTGGTGTTTTGTCTATGCTTGCATGCAACTGTTCTGTGACAAGCACCCTGTGAATATTATTGTTTATCTTCATTTTTAAAAACTGGTTTCCTCTGTGGTACTTCTCATACCTCATCTGATGCCAAAAAGATAAACTGCCTGGAGATTAGTTTTGGACCTTTACTCTTGAACCACTTGACCCACTGCAAGAGCCTGTCATATCACAAACGCTTACCCACTAACTCAAATGGGGAAGAAAGGGGTATGGTTCACATTTTAAGAAAACATCAACTGATAGTACCGATCTCAGCTGTGATGCTTATTAATTCAATTTTGTTAAACTGCAAGATGTCATTATCTAACAAGATGTTGATAAGGACTCAAGTGTGCATGTGGAAAAGCTGGCCGTTATCGACACAAGTGGAAGATAGACTGTATTGGGAATCAAGCATGCTTTGAATATTAATGTGCATCCCCAGGGTTACTTCGGATGCCTCATCTGATCATGCTATTGTTGGATTCCCGTGAATATGCTCAGCTGTCTGACAGTTCTCATGAATATACATAACACCTCCATCTTTTGTGGCTGAACAGGCAATTGCATATAGGACTGAGGAGTCGTGATGTCTGCATAGTGAATTCATCTCCTCAGCAGGATATCAGTTAGCTCAGCTTGTCCCTTCCTCTTATGAGACTCGGTCTTTTCTTTGCTATTCATCTGGATTCACAAGTTAGCCACTTGTAGATCCTAAGACATAGGAAGAGTGTCATCTCCATAACTGATCCATCTAACATTAGAGAATGTGCTATGTTCTGTCTTTATGCAGTGCTGTCGCCAAGGGCAGTTTGCACATTCCATGGCTTGACTGTATTTTGAAGTTACACCAAAGTCATTTAAAACCAAAATTTTGCATCCTTTCTTTTGATGAAGTGATGGCCCTTCTCAGTGTTACATAGTAGTATTATACCCAAACTTGAACCAAGTGTGATGTTCCTGTGCAAAATGGCCTTGAGACGTGTGTAAAATACATAGATAGATAGATATAGGATAGATGTGTGTTTATATACATTTTTCAATGACCCTCTTGATAACTGCCATGCACTGTGACAGGAGATTGTCTCTATACCACTCTGTTGTGGATGGCCCATTTGTTGTACAGCAGCACTAGTATGCTTATTCTCCATCCATGTAGGATGCACCTTTCTCTCCACAGGGATACGATTTCTACCGTTTCACCCAACATTATCATATCTGCTGCAACCTCATCTGAAGCTGCTGCTTTCCACAACTTCTATTTTCCTTAGTGGTCTTCTTACTTCTATGGTGGGCCACTCTTTGCCTCTCATGCTAGGCTATTTCTGGGGGTGTACAGCTTCTTCTCTGAAGTGAACTTATTTCAGAAACTGATGGAAATACTCTTTCCATCTGATTTTGATGTCATGTGGACTAGTGAGCCAGATGATGCAGTCTTCATTTTATAAATGCAGTCTGTCTTTATCTTTCTGTGTCTGTCTTTGCCTTGCAAACTGATGTAATTTCTTTGCGGCACCTACGAAGTCCCTTTCATGAAGCTATTACAGTGCCTCCAGTGCCCTTGTCTTCACTTTTGCAACTCCCTTCTTTCCTTATTTGTTAGGAAACGGACTAGGAAGGATTACTACTTGCCTCCCATTTTTCCTTCTTTCTTTGGCAGACTTCCTGACTGATGCATTCCACAGCCCAAACTCAGCCACATCAGTGCACGACTCCTCACACGTGTAGTTTTGATGTGCTGCTGTTCTTCAAATGCACCTATTTTCTCCTCAGCTTCGTGTGCTGGAGCCATGAGTACATCCTTGAACTGTTGTAACTTTACTACAGTCAACTTCCAGGTCTTAAGCCTTGTCTGTGACCTTAGAGCCCTCTCTAAACACTGCTTGCAGCAGAGTGTGGCAACAGGTGGTTTATGCTGTGGGCAGACTAGTTCGCTGAAGATAGCTTTGAAATCCTTGACTATACCCTTGCACTCTTTCCTTACTAGGGGAAGTCTACACGAGTTGCATACTGGCCACTCTTGCATGTGAACTTGTGACAGTCTCCATCTAAAAGATGTTTGCTCCTATCAAGCCATTTACCAGAGTTCTCAGATGGCTTCTCCCTTATTCCTGCTGACCCACCCATGTGGACCCAAGCAGTCCTCTTCTCCTGTTATGTCTGTCCTAATATATGCATTGAAGTCACCCATTAAATCAACATTAATGCATGTTGTCCTACTTTCTAAAGTAGGTCCTGCAACTGCTGTCTGAATTAACTTCTCTGATAAGTATCACAACCCCACTGTGGCTCATAGGCTGAGGTTATGAGAATTGCCTATCATTACACTAGAGTGCGATTGCCATGAGTCCGTCACTAATTCTGAGGTGGTCGCCCACTGCCTTCCGATGACTTTCTCTCACCAACATTACACCACCATTTCTGGCCTAACTACCTCCCGAGTAGTAGACTCTGTACCCAAAGCAAAGCAGCTTGGCTGCACTGCCCTTCCATCGTGTCTTCTAAATAGAAGAGATGACCAGCCACCACCTTATCATCAGGTCATCCACTTCCAAGCTGCATCCTGCGAGTGAACCAACATTGTGTAACAATTCTTAGTTCATGTTTAGCAGGTTTATTGGCTTCTCTCCAGCTTTCACTGGACAGAGCTATCCAGGGTAACTAGTGCTGGACAACTAGAGGATGGCTGGCCAGTAGCTATTTTAACCCATGGTTGCTAACCTTCATGGCAGGCATACAATCAATAAGTCACATACACATTTTGTGGAGTAGACTCAAAGCTTAAAGTATATTTTTTGTTAGTGGATGAAAAGTAAAAGGAGCAAGCAGTACAATTCATATTTAAAACACACTCTTATCTTTGTTCCCATCCAAACAAGCAGAAAGCATGGTAATGTCTAAAAGGAGGCAATTTCTAGAAAATTTATGTTGAACAGAGAAGTAGAAAATGGGAGGTGAATAGTAGACACTATTAGAGTAGCAGAGATCATTACACTTGGCCCAATAGTACTCACCCGATTGTCAGTAGATATTAGAAATCTTGCTGCAAACTTGTTAACCTGAAATTAATGGTCCTACAATAGTGTTGCAGAAAGGGGGTCCCAGTGGTTCTTTATATGGTCAGCTATGCATTAAAGTTGATCAGAATGCCTGAACACACAGCAGTGGCTTCACTTTATCAAACATGTTCTGACATATCAGTGTATGCAATTTCTGGAAGACGAGTCTCACCAAGTGTGCATATCAGCTGGATAACATAGTGTTTTTAACTGTACCAGGAAGCCAGAATGATACTGCTGTACAATCTACTGCAGGGAGCGGACTATTCCACTTACTGTAGTATAATTCACAGTTTTATATAAATGCCACAATATGCCATGAACAAGAGTCATTATCACCAATTATGCATGCCTTTCATTTGCTGACATGCCTTTTTTGATGCGACTAGCAAAAGCAGTCTGTATGGTACACATTTAAGAAAACCAGTAACTGATAGATGGTACAGTGGAGCAGAAATTGCACAAATATGGATGTAAATTTTTTTGCTACTATCTGGTTGGTCCAGTCCATGTTGAGATTTAACAGTTTAGTAACACAGGTACCATGTGAATTTTAACGAGTATCTTCAGTTTAAAAACTGGTTTCCTATGTGGTACTTATCTAGCCTCATCTGATGCTATTGTTAGGATTCCATGTGAAAGTGATAAGCCATTGTCTGAGTTAGGGTTCCCATGCATATGCTTCACACCACCTGCATCTTCTGGTACTGAACAGTGCATTGAAGTTACTGAGGAGTGGTGATATCTGCTTCATATCCGTTAGCTGAGCGTGCCCCTTGCTGTACTGAAAGGCAAAGCCACCGTTATTCATTGGGCTTCACAAGTTATGCATTTGTAGAGGCTAAGATAACTGAAAGGTGTCTTATCTAAATGATTGTTCTTGCTTTTAACTTTATAGAAGTTGTAAGAATCTTTGTCTTTAAGCGCCATGGACAGTTTGTACATTAGCTGGCTTGCCTGTACTTTGTTACAAAACAGCTAACACCTAAAGTTTGACCTTTGCACCCTTGTTTTTTTCTGAAGCCATAGCCCATTCTTGTGGTACCCCACTCTCTTAATCATAAATCCTCCTTTGTCATAAGTCTTGCAATAACACAGCTAGCCTACATGACACCCACACAAAACTCCTTGGAGTCATTATCGACGACGAATTAAAATTCAAATCAACACATACAGCAATGTATAAAGAAAACACATCAGAAATTAGGTCTATTATACCAAAACAAAAAATCTCAGTCCCGAAGCTAGACTCACCCTAGGACAAGCACTCCTCCTCTTCCCCTCACTCCTCTATGCTGCTCCAGTTCTCACAAATGTCAAAAAAACTACCATGAATAAACACCAACAATCCTACCACAAAATAGCCAGATTCATCACCAACTCCCCAAACACACACCACTGTATTGCTTTGAAGTCTCTACAATGGCTAGAACTCCCACAACTACTAAATCTCTATCAATTTCACATATTGCACTCTATGCTCTTTAAACCATCCTACTGTCCATCCCCATCTCTCCTAGTCTCTGTCTACACCCCATCTCGACCCCTCAGCACCTCTAATCAACAACTGCTTGATATTTACCACCCAAATAAGTCAATAGGTAAGCTACTCTACAAACACTCTTGTGGCCCAAGCCTGGAACAAACTACCCCTTGTCATTCGCTCAATCTCTCACACCCCACTATTTAAAAGAAAACTAAAGACTCATTTACTCAATTCCAGAATTTGCCCCTGCTATGACACTACATAATTCTCTCCTCCCCCCACATTGGAATCACTCCAGCTATCCTCGTCGTACTTCTGAACTCTATCCCCACTAGTACAGTTACATAGCATTAAAACACCTTGTGCTGTCATTTAACTATTGTTAATGTTGTTTTACTACTGTAATGACTAGTTTTATTTCTATTGTTTGCTGTGCTTGTATACTACTGTAGTGTTTTTTTTTTTATTGTACTACCTGGAGCTTTTCTCCTCAGGTCTCCACTGAAAATGGGACAAAATCCCAGTTGGACAAACCCGGTCAACAATAAAGAGTTGATGTTTATGTACAATCCTACTAAGTGCTGTCTATCACATTTACTTCTTTGATGTTCATAGCCAAATGGCTGTTCATGCTTGATCCCTGCTTTAAGAAGTATATTCATATGTTTATTGAACTGCATCAGTTACATAAAAAAAATGACTGTAGTAAAACATAGTTGGAAGTAGTCCGGTTTATCTAGCATCTTGAGGAAATGTATGAAATTTCAGATATCCGCGAATAGAGAAACTTGTACTGGCCGCTTGCAATGAACAACAATCTTGACATTAAGGAAGAACAGTATACAATAAGAGCACCAACGAAACCAATAAACCCAGACAAACGAAAATGTGGAAAACACAGACTGGCTGAAGAATAAATTCTTCTTACTTCGAATAAATTAAATAAACGTAAAATACAGGCATCCAAGTCAAGTAACATCCAAATCAAGTAAGCACTTTCGTTTGGCAGTTGCCAAACTTTTTCAAACCATCTGAAAAAGTTTGGCAACCACCAAACGAAAGTGCTTACTTGATTTGGATGTTACTTGACTTGGATGCCTGTATTTTACGTTTATTTAATTTATTCGAAGTAAGAAGAATTTATTCTTCAGCCAGTCTGTTTTCCACAAGAACAGTATGCACACTGTTCACAACAGTAAGAGTAGGCACTGCATAGTATGAAGGAAAACATTTATTTGAATAAAAAAATATACAACAGCAATGAATATGTGCAGACAATAGAATTAGTACACACAAATATAAGAAGACATCAGTGGTATGCATAAAGGGTAACAAGGCAGAAGACAAATTTTATGCAAGGCAAATACTGATTCTTTATGAATTGAGTATTTTCTTGCAGACAAAGGCCATCTGTCAGTGGCAGAGATGAATTGCAATTTGTGTATATTACAGGCATGTTTAGAGAAATACTTAACACCTTTATATAAAGGATTGCTAAAAAGCATTTTTGTAACATGATTTACTGTAAAAGTGCTATTCAGATGATAGAAGTAAGGAGGGAGAGGAGGGAACACTTTTACTGACACACCAGACAGACTGCAAGCAAATGTGTGTATTGTCATGCAAAGCTGACTAAATAGCTGAACCTTGCAGGGTGGGAAATGTGATACTCTTGCTAGCAGGGGGTTGAATATGGAGGAGTAACTGTAAAAGGAACTAAAGCAGAGCAAAGTTAAATGTCTAAAAAAAGGCCGTTATCTCAGCAAAGAGCCGCTAGTTTGGGAAGCCTTTTTCACAAAATGTGTAGCATCAGCAGCAAACACATTTTAAAGGCACTGCAGAACGGTGAATTATACTTTTATGGAGGCCTCTGAAAGATAGAATGGAAGAACGGAGATGAGAAGCTAAGTGAATGGAACTTAATAATAAATCAGTCCAGCTATGGGCACTGTAATCTCATAAAGTGGACTTGCAGTATATTATGGAGAGGATTCTTCTTTAGAACAAAATTAACTCATCTGGATGTCTGCCCCCGGGAGGGCAGTCATGAGTACAAACAGAATAAAATTCACTACTTCTACCTGATACATACAGGTTTGCAATGATTCAGACACAAGGAAAAGTTAAAAAAGTATATCTTTTTAAATAATTTTTCCTGTAATGGCCCTTTAATATTTTTAATGCAAGAGCATATAGTAAATGTAAATCAGAAAATTCAACTGTATATTATGGTTGCCATTAATGGTCACATTTCCTTTGTAACTACACAATGGTCATGTACTCTTAACAATACAAGAACCGACTCAGTCGGTGGGAATCTCTTACCTTGGATCTGTATGTACCAGATACACATCCCCCTCTGGGAGGATTTCACAAAAAGCATGAAAGACCTTTTTATGACATCCGTGCATTTCGCCGATAGGACAGAACTGCAGAAAGAGACAAATGGCAACCCTATGGGGGGGGGGTCTTAAAAACGGTACATGTGTTGAGATTTTACAAGAAAAACATACTTTTATAACTTTTCGCTAAAAGTCACAGAAACCTTTGATACATCTACATTCTCTCAACATATAAACTATTATAAATAACCAACATTTAAAAGTTTAGCATGTCAATGCAGTGTGAATTTGATAGAAGAGGCAACAACTGCCTTTAAACCCAACTGATCGAATTGCTTTGTTCTGCTATGAAAGGAAAGTGTCAAGTTCTCCTCTTCTCCACAATAAAAACAGTTCCACAACTTTTTTTTATATCATCTGCTGTGTTCCTGACACTGGCAGGATTAACTGCCTAAGATAGCCAGCAGTACATGACATGGTAAACTACAGATTTAACCGCATCTATGATGCGTCATGCAGGGAAAGACAAATTCCTCTGCAAAGTATGTGATAAGATGGGGTTTCCATTTCTTTGATTCCAATGCAAGCACATAAAAGTTTTAAGAAATACAAGCGAATGTTGGTACCTACACAATACTGGAGCCATATTGTAGGGAGTAAAGAAACCCAAGGATCGAGTTAAATAGTAGGAGATGGCAGCATTTTCCTTTAATGTGGTTTTTCATTTAAAAAATGTCAAAAGTGCCTATGTCATACATGCTAAACAAAAACATCTTTATTAAAAAAAGGGGCATTTGTCTGTATAATAGAGGAGTTTGTGGGAAGTGACTAGTTGGGAAAGTCTTAAGGTAATGCCTTCACTGTAGCCACTGAAGTTCTTTTAAAGCCAGAGAGTGATGTGCCCTGTAGTGACGACAGGTTCAAAAAGTGAGAGTTGAGCAACTTGTAGATTAATCAAGACTGGAGCAGCGTAGAGTAGTGTAAGGATGAGAATGAACTGAACAATGCTTATTCTGGCATTATCCAAGAGGCATTGTTTAACTTTATAGACAGTATCGAGCTTTGTGTTTTTTTTCCTGCTTGTTTTAAGAGATGACCAAAATTTAAAATGTAGTTGATAGTGACTCCTAGAAGCTTAGTTTCAATTGCTATTTCTATGTTGATGTGGATAAAGGAAGTGATTTTTGAAATTATTTACATATACAGTTTGAGTGTTTTCAGTCAACTAGTATCAGTTTATAAAAAATGGAGCAGCATTATATCAGCCAGGCCTCCATGGTGAAGAATAAGAAGTTATGTACTTACCATAACGTTCCATGTTAGTTGTCTTCTTCTCTCTTCTTTCTTGCTGGATGGGTTCAGAGCCGAACCTCGGCTCCAACTCGGCTGAATACTAAAGATTGAGAGCTATTTTTACCGGCTTGAGGCTATCCTATGTCGCATAATGCTAGGCGAAATATACCCAGATCTCATTTGATAGCTAACACTATGGACAGATAAGTCCCACCACTAGAATAAGATAAAATTGAGCTATGTAGCACTATAGACCCTACAGCCTGTTTGTCACCAGGGCTACCAAAGGGGAAGAGCTCTAGCTAAAGGGATAATCCTGGTGACAGGGAAAAAACTCACCCAATACTCTGGGTCTTTCCAGGCTAGGGGGGATGGAGGGTGGGACACAAGAAAGGCGGCGAGAAGAAGACAACTAACATGGAACGTTATGGTAAGTACATAACTTCTTAATGTTAAGTTGTCAATCTCGCCTTCATTCTTGCTGGATGGGACAGCGTCCCTAGCACCTTAGTCCCGGGTGGCTCCATGGAACAGACTCTTGAGTACAGTGGAACCAAAATCAGCCCTATTTCCGGAGGCAACATCCAGTTTGTAATGAGAGATGAAGGTATGAGGAGAGGCCCATGTGGCCGCTGCACAAATAGAGTCCATGGGTAATCTGGCCTGAACAGCGACCGAGGACGCTAATGCTCTAGTTGAATGAGCTCTAGGCTTGGTAGGGAGCTCCTTATGCCTCAATTGATAGATTAAAGAGATAAGAGAGAGGTCAACCATCTTGATAAAATCATTTTAGAAACCGGAAGGCCCTGCTTCCCTTCAGCGCAAGACAAGAAGAGTTGCTCTGATTTTCTCATTGGCTTGGTTCTATCCAGATAGAAACGTAGTTGCCTATGGGCATCCACACAATGTAATTTTCTCTCAGCTCTATCAGTGTAATTTGGGAAGAAAACTGGGAGATCAATAGTCCGATTCAGATTTTTTTTCTGACAGTACCTTAGGTAAAAAGGATGGATTTGTCCCAAGAGCGACTCTGAGATAAGGGGGGCGCACAGAAAGTGCTTGTAGTTCCGAAACCCTTCTGGCTGAGGTAATAGCTACCAAGAAAAGTGTTTTCCACGAGAGCAGTTTTAACAAGCAGGAGGCAGCAGGCTCAAAAGGAGGTAAAATTAAAGACGACAGTACCAAATCTAGATCCCACGGTGGAGGAGGGTCTGACTGGGGGCCTAAGTAATAGGGTACCCTTCAGAAAAGCTTTGCAGAGCTTGTGGGACATAATACTAGACTCCGACAAGCAAACATGGAAATTTGCAATAGCCGCCAACTGGACTTGGATAGTGGCTGAAGAGGAACCTTTTTGAAAGAGTTCCGCTAGAAAATCTAGAACCGTTTGGATAGGGGCAGTAAAGGGATAGACTTGGCTCTTTTCTGCCCAAATAGAGAAACGTTTCCATTTACTTGTGTACGTTCTTCTGGTGTTAGATTTGTGAGAGGCAAGGATAATCTGACGTACTGACGGAGAGATTAAGGGAAGTCTGGCTAGGGTTGGAAGTGTAGCAACCAAGCTGTGAGGTTGAGAAATGACAGGGATTGGTGCAGCCTGCCCGATTGATGGGTCAGAAGGTCTGGCACAGGGTCCAGATGCCAGGGCTGCTGCAGTAGATGACGTTGTAGGAATGGAAACCAGACTTGTCGGGACCAGTAAGGGGCAATGAGGATCATCCTGGATCTCAAGGCAGTTGCTTTCTGGACTAACAGAGTGATTAAGGGAAAGGGGGAGAAAGCATAAAGGAGACCCCTGGGCCAAACGTGGACTAGAGCATCTCTGGGAGAGAGGCCCGGAAGAGGGAAGAGGGTGAAGAAGTCTTGACACTTGCCGTTTTGAGGGGTTGCGAAAAGGTCGCAGCAAGGCTGACCCCACTTTCTGAAGATTTGGTACACTACTAGTTGGTTGAGAGACCACTCGTAGGGCATGAAAATGTCCCTGCTCAGCCTGTCTGCTATGACATTGGACTTCCCGGGAATGTGTTTTGCTACCAGAAACTGCTGGGAAGAGATCGTCCATGGCCAAAGTCTGAGCGCTTCCCGACAAAGAGGGTAGGACCTGGTTCCGCCCTGTTTGTTGATGTACCAGACTAAAGACATAGTGTCTGTCTGTATTGCAACTGTTCCAGTGGGAAGAGAGTTCTGGAGAGCCTGCAACGCCAACAGCACCGCTGTCATCTCCAGGACACTGATGTGCAAGTGGTACTCGAATGGTTGCCATGTGCCCTGGACTGTCCTGCCCTGAAAATGCCCCCCCCCCCACCCGATCAAGGAGGTGTCAGTTGTCACTGTGGCAAGCGGAGGGGGGAGAACAACCGGTCTGCCTTGAAGCACCTGGGGTGAATCCATCCACCACGATAGGTGTCGTTTACAAGACTGAGTGAGGAGAATCTTGTGTGACATGGGAAGCTGCTGAAAGGACCATTGGGAAAAAAGTATCCACTGTAGAATCCGCATATGAAAATGAGCTAGTGGGAGCAAGGCGATTGTTGCAGCCATCAGCCCAAGCGTTTTGAGTACAAACCTGGCTTGGACCCTGTCCTCTTGTAGCAGCAGGACCTGAACATGCCTGCGAATGTCGTATACTCTTTGCGTAGGAAGTTTTGCTGACAACTCTGCCGTATTTAACATGGCACCTATGAAGGTAATATGCTGATAAGGCAGATTGTTTGAAATTTAGAGAGATGCCTAGCACTTTGCAGGTTTGTACAGCGTAATCCCTGGCTTGAAGCTGATGCCTGGTGGTGGCAGTAAGGAGCCAGTCGTCTAAATATGGAAACACCTGGAATCAGAGACGTCTCAAGTGAGCCGCAAGCACTGCCATGCATTTGGTGAACACCCTGGGGGCTGTGGTGAGGCCAAAGGGCAGGGCTCTGAAATGGTAGTGACTGGCTCCCAGCCGGAAGCGGAGAAACCTCCTGTAGCGCCTGTTCATTTTGATATGGTAGTACGCATTCTGAAGGTCTATAGAGCACATCCAATTGTCCTGACCCAGAAAGGGAAGAATGGACTGTAGCGTGACCATCCGGAATTTCGTTCTTTGAACCGATTTGTTCAGTCTGCTGAGATCCAAAATAGGTCTCCAGTCCCCTGTCTTTTTTGGTACCAAAAATAATTTGGAGTAGATTCCAGATCCTTGTTGGTCTGCCGGGACTGGTTGGATGGCTCTTTTTAAAAGCAGCTTTGAAATTTCTAGTGCTGCTTGCTCTCTCAGACCGGGTGGAACGTCTGGAAGAGGCCCTTTTGGTTGATGTGGGGTGTGGATAAAATGGGATTTTGTAGCCCTCCAATATGATCGACCGTACCCATCGGTCCTGCGTAAGGAAGAACTTAGGCTTCTGGGTACAGCAAAAGTCTTCCCCCGACTGCCTCCAAAGGTGGACAGTCGGGCAGCTCCTCAGGGGTGCTGAAAGGGTTTTTTCAGAAAAAAGATTCTCTGCTACCCTGATTCTGCGGACCCCCCTGCCCCTAGGGCAGCATCTGTTATTGTTCCCTCCTCTGCCTCTAGAGGGAAGCTCACCATGTGCGTCCGGCAGAACTCCCCGAGGTTTGCGGAACCACATCTTCCCGCCCTTTTGACCCTTAGGATACAGTCTAGAAGGGGCAGAAAAACGGACTCCCACAGCAGAGAGTCTAGCCTTGTTGTTCGCACATGGTTAAGGTGTCCTTCACTTGAGGTCCAAGAAGAGCAGAACCATCAAAGGGGGTGTTAGTGAATGACGCCATGAAGGGGTCAGCGAAATTGCAAAGCCGCATCCAGACGTGTCTCCTTAGAGCAACACCCGTACCTGCGGCTCTACTCGCTCCATTGGCTGCATAAGAGATGAGCCGCATGGAAGAGTTGACGATCGAGTTCAGGGTCCCTAGCTGGGAGTCTATCTTTTCCCGAGACCCCACAGCTGTTGAGTCCTGCAATGTTTCACCCAGTTCCTTGAGAGGATCCCTCTGAAGTCGGGTGCAATGGCATCAACGACCGCATAGCAAAGGTCGCTGAGGAAAACATCCGCTTGCCGTACCTATCCATCGTCCTGGATTCCTTATTAGGAGGATGGACAGGTACTGAAGGGTCAGCCAACTCCTTTCTTAGTGGCTGCCGCCACCACCATGGCATCCAAGGGGACACCCTTGGAAAGAAACTGCTTATCTGTGGGAGCAGTAATAAA
This sequence comes from Protopterus annectens, assembly GCF_019279795.1. Taxonomy (NCBI): domain Eukaryota; kingdom Metazoa; phylum Chordata; order Ceratodontiformes; family Protopteridae; genus Protopterus; species Protopterus annectens. Next base: position 1,811,449,676 of record NC_056733.1, read on the forward strand.
TTGTGGGCCTCCAGGGAGTTGGTTCCATAGTATCCGGAGCAGTCCACGCCTTCCGAGCCACTACTTCCATAAGTGGGTCGAAAGGCGGGGGCACCCAGGAGGTGGAAGGACGAGAACCGAAGGTATCCAGGTACACCGACTCGTCCTCGGATGGGTTAAGGGCAAACCAGTTCCCCCTCTGTTTGAGGATCTCTAAAATGTCAGAGAAGGAGACATCCTCAGAGGGGGACCCCTCCGTATCATCCAGGTCGGTGTCAGATGTCACTGACTCAGGAGAGTCAACATGTTTCCTCTTACATGTCCTCTTCCGAGGGGGATCCCCCGCAGGGTCAGGGGAGGCCTCGGAAGAGGAAGAAAGGCCCAATGGGGCAGCCTGGAGCGTCGGTTCTCCTCGGTTAGGGTCAGGAGGGTAGGCAGGTGCCAAAGCAGGCACCGTGGAGAGAGGGGCCGAGGAGGCCGATCGTGATGCCGGTATAGGAGCCAGCACGCTCCTCATCACCTCAAAGGCGCCCCTGTCAGGCAGGGAAGAAGGACCCAACTCAGAGGAAATGAGAACTCCCCCCGGCACCGAGAGGGACGGCTCCGAGGCAGATGTCGGGGCCGAACTCACCTGCGCCGAAGCTCCAAGAGGGAGAGCGGGGTCGGACAAGGGTCCGATGCCACTTGCCCCCTCTGAGCCAACAAGGGAGTCTCAGCGCCCGGATCCCTCCAAGGACGGGATCGGTTCCGACACCCCCACAGTACTCACCTCAATGACCTCCGGCTCCGAACTCAGCAGGGTAGTCGGAGGAGGAACTTGAACGGGTGTAGGGATAGCCCCTGTTGAGACGGGCTATGTAGCAACTGGGCCAGTGCCTACGACTTTATAAGCCGGCTGACTACCCTCTTGAGGTCATGGTCAGATAGCCTGGAAGACCTAGAGGAATGAGATCTATGGCTCCGCTCCGACAACAGTGGAGACTTCAGAGCCGATCTAACCGACTCAAGAGACGGAGACCTAGAGCGCTTTCTGCTCGGAGACGGCCCCAACACTAAAGTCGGAGCTGACTGAGGTCTAGATGCCTCTGTTCCGGCCAGAACAAACGAGGCAGCAAGAGCACCGCTCGGCGCCGGCTCCGAACATGAAGCCGACAATTTGGCGGGCTTTGAAGGTTTCCCAGACATAGTCTTAGCCGGGGAATCTTCAAGCTTTAACAAGCCTCTAAGTATAAGTTTGTTTCTGCGCTCCTGCAGGACTCTGGCTAAAAGCATGGCAGATGAAACAAGAGTCCTGCAGGTGCAGAGGGCCCAAACAATCCACACAAGAAGTGTGACTGTCAGAGACATCTTCTGACAGCACGAGTCACACTTCTTGAAACCCGATACCTTAGTATCCTTGGACATACTGTACAAAAACACACAATACACTAAAAACTATGAAATTTTACTATAAAAGAGGGAACTACCACTAAGTAAAAAGGACAGAATTCCACACACACACACACACACACACACAGGGGAAAACTGTACTACAAGGGGAGGGTCAGAGGCCCAACCACCTTAAGGGTGGGGAAAAAGGGGGATTAGCAACTAAAAAAGGGAAGAAAGACTAGTCGCTAACTACACTGATACTAAAGGAACAAAAAAAGGATGAAAAACTGCCTTAAAACTACCTCAAAAGTTAATAAAAATATACGACCTGGAGCCGGTGAAAAACGCAACCTCGTAGCCAATTGGCAAACGAGATCTGGGTATATTTCGTCTAGCATTATGGGACATAGGATAGCCTCAAGCCGGTAAAAATAGCTCTCGAGCTTTAGTATTCGGCAGAGTCGCAGCCGAGGTTCGGCTCTGAACCCATCCAGCAAGAATGAAGGCGAGATTGACAGTGGCTTGTTTAGAGACTAGGTAGAGATCATCAATGATTACATTGACAACAGAGGGCCAAAATGGATCCTTGAGGGACCTTCATTGTATTCCCATTGATCTTAATGGCAAGTTATCAGATGGAGCTAGCCAAGCCAATTTATTGCCCTAGCCAGATCATTATCCAGATCACTCTGCTGAATAAACGAAAAATATTTTTTTTATTGGCTTTTAAAACAGGATATATGAACAGATACCCTTAAAGTCAAGAACATTAAATCGGAAAACAATGATGTTTCAGAAGTACAATGACTAGCTAATAGACTTGCTCCCACACTGGACTCCAGGTGCCATAGTGATGGGAGTCTGACAACATGGATGGGGCCCACAGGCACAGGGCTCTAGGCAGGTACCCACCTCATTATGCTACTTCTAAAATCCACTTTAATCAACAACCTTTGTTGTACGAAAGTTTAGGTACGGATGTATATCAACCGGCCTGACTCATCTGATTTACATTCTGCTTTTAAGTGAAATGTTTGACAGAGGTTTTTTTTTTTTAAATTGCTGAGTGGGATACTATCACGCAAGTCATTACAGCAATCCAGGCAAGAGACAAATTTCAGTGTAAATTCAGTATTGTACTGTAGTGGAAAATGTAATGAAGTAATTGAAGATTTGTGAGAAACGTAACCAAGTCACTAATTCTAAACATAATTTTTCAAAGTATTTCTTCACTGTCTTTCATGGCATCATAACATGGACGGTGTTTTTTTACGTTATTTTTTTTCTCTCTGCAGTAACTTAAAATTATTCTGACCGCGGTGGTGCAGCGGTTAGCATTGTTGTCTCACTGCAAGAGGTTCTCCCGTTAGATTCCCGGCTAGAGCACCTTCTGTGTGGAGTTTGCAGGTCCTCCCCACGGTCATATGATGTTTAGAGACATTCAGGTAGGTGCATGAATAGGTGTGCCTTCCTTGAAGGTTGGGCGTCGGGCTGGCGACTCTGCACCGTAAAAATCCACTGCCAATCATTAGCTGACTGGAGTTCCGCTGTGGCAACCCCTAGTTTCCTAAAGTTATTCTCACTGTCCATCACATTCTTTTGAAAAAAGCTACTAAATGACGAACTGCACAGAAAGATTGTAGAGGGTGCTATTGTTATAAAAGATGATGCCAATTGCATACCATCTAATAAGATTATTGATCCCCACTATTTAACATTTTAAAATAACTTCATAGGATGCCGCCTCTCCAGAGCAGAAAGCAAGTAACATTACATACCACCTGAGAAGGTAAAATGTAATCTCACTTATGTCCAGCCTGTAGTAGATGACATAACCCATTTTCCATAAATTTTATTCCATTAAGCATATAAATATTTGGCTGTTGTATCTTTCGGCTTTTCCCGGTTATGGGTCGCCACAGCGGAACTCCGGTCCGCTAATGATTGGCAGTAGATTTTTACATACCGACTTGCCAGGCCTGACGCACAACTTTCAACGAAGGTACACCCATTCACGCACGTCTCCACACAGAAGACACTTTAGCCAAGAATCGAACCAGACAACTTCTTACGGTGAGGCGACAACGCTACCGCAGCTCATAAATATTTGGTACTTTTACGTTATCGGGGCAACACATTTGTAATGGTAGTGGTTGAAATCTTCACATGGTTCATAGGTTCATACTAGGCTATCTGCCCTAGGGCATTTATAAGCCTAGCCAGAGTGAGTTTGGCTTTCACCACCCATTTTAAATTAATTTTGCTATGCCCCTTTTCGAGGTTAGTATGCTGTGCCTGTCTTAACAGTGACACAGAAGTGATACCCGGGGTAAACCTACGATCACTCATCAAGATTCCTCTTGAAGAGAGGAAATGAGGGACTCTGCCTAACCTGAACTGGGATTTTATTCCAGAGTGAAGGGAGCCTCTGGGTTATGCATCTGTCCCTCCAGCATGTCCTATTTATTTCAGTGCTGAGGTTAAAGTCTCGAGCGCGTAGCTCGATGGGATTTGGATTTTCTGAGGTGCAGCATGTCCATTAATTCCGGGTTGGACATGGCTTTATATGTCAGGCACAGATCGCCTCTGAGCGGGCGGTATGCCACTAAGTAGAGCTGGAGTTTTTTAACCGGGCAGCATATGGCATCTGTTTGAGCCCTTTGATCCTCTTGGTGAGGTACTTTTGGGGTCTTTCCAGTTGCTGCAGGTGTCTATTAAGGTAGATCACAAAAGGGCCATTGTACTCAATTATGGGCCTGATGACGGATGAGTAAAGAGGCACGATGACCTCCCATGATCTAGATGTGAATCCCTTCATGATTAGGTGGGCTATAAAAATGTTTTTCTAACCACTTTGACCACGTGGTTGTCAAATGAGAGACTGCTATCAACTTAGGTCCCCAGTTACTGTTCTGTACTTAATGGATTATCACCTATGTGGTAATTTGTGGGCACTTTGTTTTTGCCAAAGGGGAAGACTATACACTTTTTGGTGTTTAGCTTGAGGCCATGGCTCTGGCACCAGTTGTCCGTTTCTATGAGGCCCTTTTGGAGGATGCTTGCGTCAGCTGGAGAGTCGATTATGGCGCCAAGTTTGCAGTCATCTGCGAACTTGGTCAGCCACAGTCCTTCCGTGTTGACCTGTACCTCAGAGAAATATATACCGAACAAGAGTGGTCCCAGGACAGAGCCTTGTGGGACGCCACTTGTAACTGGTTTGGAGTCTGACATGACGCCAGCAATTCTAACCATATGGGTTCTGTCTTTGAGCCAGTTTGCAACCCATCTAGTGACATAGGGGTTTATATTTAAGCTGGTAAGCTCATCTATAATGCCCGAGTGGGGTATTGTATCGAAGGCTTTTATGAGTGCCCGTAGTTTTTTGCTAGTACTGATCAGAGGTGCCTTCCCTTTTTGGGATTTTGTGCTATCATGTAGTAGCTTCCTCCTTCTATTGTATAGTTTGTTTATGGCCGGGGTCCATCAGACAGGACATCTGCCTTTGCAGGATTGGGTCTTGGTTTTATTTGGGATGGCATGATCCATGCATTCCTGAAGGTGTTCATAGAATACGTTTATAAAGGATTCTGCAGTCTGGGCCATATTTTCCACAGGCCCGGGGGCTTTGAAGGATTCCACCTCAGTTTTGAGGAGTGTGAAATTTGCTTTAGAGAAGTTTTTCACTGTGGTTTTCTGGGCAGGGGGTGGGGTCGGGATGTGAATATCCAGTGAGATTAGTTTATGGTCTGATCTTACCAGTGAGAGATACACTTCTGGTCTGGAGCATAGAGTCCCCATGTTGGTGATGATCAGGTCCAGTATGTTTTCCCCTCTTGTGGGAGTGGTAACAAGTTGTTCCATAGCATTTGAGTTTATAAATTCTAGGAACCTTTGGGCTAGGGTGTTGGGCGCTAGAGTAATGCTCCCAGTCTATGTTTGGGTAGTTGAAGTCGCCCAATATAATGGCGTTTGGAGAGACCTTCATATTTTCCAGTGTTCTCAGGAAGGCCGTGTGGGGTTCCTGGGTTTGGGAGGGTGGTCTATAGCAGGCTATAAACTGGAAGGCAGTTTTACCCACTGTTAGACATGGATAGTCTCTGATGCTTCGTGCTGTGCCACCAACCTGGAGGTGTGGATATCTTTGACAAATATTGGTACCCCCCCCTCCTTTTGTGGTTCGGTCCAAGTTTTGGGGCCGAAAAGCATGGTATGAGGTATAACCCGGTAGTGCTGGGGTGCTCTCGGGAGCCTTGAACCAGGTTTCTGTTACTGCACAGATATCGATGTTCTCCATGCTAAGGAGAGTTTTGAGTGCATGCATCTTGAGGTTTAGAATTCTGGCGTTGAGTAGCATTACTCTTAGTTTCTTATCCCTTGTGATACCTATGGAGGTGGGTTGGTCTTTTGAGCCTTGCCTAAAAAATACACTATGGGGGTAGCAAGAGCCTTTGCCAATATCCGAAAGCCCAGGGGTGACAGGTGCAAGCTGTCCCTAGCGAAGCATCGTGGCTTGTCGAGCATATCATCCCAGGCTGACATTGGATCCCCTTTGAATGACATCAATACTTAAGCCAATTGTTGAAATTGATCATCTTGTCTTCATATTGTGGCATCTTGATGAGGGTAAGATGCTACTCAAGGTCAGGGTCATACTGGCCTGGGCTACATGCTCAGAGAGCTCCTCTATGTCTCTTTTCATGTAGTCCAGGGAGGTACGTCTCAGGTCATTCACACCAGCATGGACAATGATAAGAGTCATATTTGTACTTGCCTTGGAGTGACCCGAGTGCTTGTGTCATGTGGCGGATCCTAGCACCCGACAGGCAGCTCACAGTGACCTTCTCCTTATTCAGCCTAGTGAGCGGGACATCAGTGTGCCTGATGATAGAGTCACCTATTACAAGTGTATCAGGTGTGTTGCTTAGCCTTAAGGGCTGTAACTGTTCGGCACACTGGCTTTGTGAGCTGTGTGTTGCACATGTTTTGGGGTAGCGGTTGTTTGGGTGTCTGCTTTGGAGGTCTCTGCTGCTTAGGCAGATTTTTATTTAGAGCCTCCGAGTATGTTTTTGTGCGTTTGGTTTGCTGTCATGGTAGGTCTATGTGAAACTGAAATTGTAGCGAGTGTGGCTTCCTTCTCCTCCTGACTGGTTACACCAGTACTGAGTTGAGAAGGCTTAGCCTCCAGTTTGACTATACGGTTGCATCTCTCACATGTGTTGGAATTTGTTGGGAGGAGAGGGTTGCCTGTGTACATGAGGCAGTTGTAACATTGCCTCAAGATTCCCAGATTCACCAGCTGGACCAGAGAGGAGATTGACAACTGACCTTTGGACATGCTAGAACAGTATTGGGAATTCCTTTATAATTGAAAAAAGGGCCAATGGGAAACAAGGTACTCAAGGGGAGTTTGAGAGGGTGTAGTGCTTTTAATTTTTTAGTGCTGACTTATATAATTGCTTTAGTGAGCAAGTGCCAGGTAACTTAAATGCAAAAACGACAAACAGTAACTTTCTTTCAAGTGAAACAAGGAAATAAGTACAGTAAGCAATGCAGATCACTAGGGATCCACAGAAGCGCTGAAGAGCCACGTTTTAGGTGGAATTAGCGTTTCAGGGAAATAAGCATACAAACAAAGCTAGATTCAGCAGGCCTGGATCTAGTCTATGCTACAGCAAACAAGGTGTACCAATTTCGGTAAGAAACAGTTCAAATATGCAGGCACCATGTTGAGGCCCCTACCCCTTTCACTTTTAAGCCGGTCTCCACATCATACATAAGTACTCTCTTAAAAAAGCTAAAACCAACCACCCTAGCAGCTGATCACCTCCCAGCAGAATTCTTACAAATTGCGTCGGATGTTATTGCATACCCTATATCCATCCTTATCAATAGAACTATTACTGAAGCTACTATCCCCACTATTTGGAAGATTTCCTACATCATCCCGCTTCACAAAGGAGGCACCTCCACAGAAATATCAAACTATAGACCAATAGCTATACTGTCCCCAATAGCGAAAATTATGGAAAGATGTATCCACAAACAACTTCTTCACTACCTAACTTGCAATCATCTCCTATCCAACACCCAGCACGGCTTTCGCCCCCACCATAGTACAACCACTGCCCTCCTTTCCTTTGTCGACTCCATTAATAACAATCGCAATAGCAAACTTCTATCCTCCGCCCTCTTCCTTGACCTGTCAAACGCTTTCGATATGGTCAATCACCAGCTCCTTCTGTCCACCCTTGAAACCCTACATCTGGACACCCCAGCACTAACCTGGTTCAAAGCTTACCTAACTGGTAGGCAACAGGCTGTCCTGTGGCAAAATAGACTATCAGGCCTGCTTCCCAATACCATAGGTGTCCCTCCGGGCTCAATATTGGGTCCAATTCTATTTTCCATCTTCATTAATGACCTTCACTCAGTTATCCCTCAATCCACCTGCATCCAATACGCTGACTACTCCACCCTAATCTGCTCAGATGTCTCCCTCCTCAATCTCCAAACCACCACTCAACTCTGTTTTTCTCTAGTAGAAAAATGGTTCACCGACCTCAAACTCCTACTCAACCCAACCAAAACCAAATTACTACTATTTTTCCCCAACGTCTTCTCTACCCTAGGAAAAGAACTCCCAAATAATGATACTACCTTCCATGTTAAATCCAATAATGGGACTATCATAACCCCTGTCACCAGTACCAAATTACTAGGAGTAACTATTGATCATAAGCTCAAATTTGACAATACACATTACCCAAACCGTAAAATCTGTTAACAAAAAACTTGGATCCATGTACAGAATAAATAACTTTTTAACTCCTACTGCCAAACTAACCATCGCCCGCACACATCTCCTCTCTACCCTCCTCTATGCCTCCCCAGTCCTTTCTTTCCTCAATAAACGTGAACTAAACATGCTCTCTCTGGCCTATAACCACATTGCTAGATTTATAACAGGTTCTCCATATCGCACCCACCACTGTCATAACCTGAGGCAACTTGGCTGGTTGGAACTGCCCAACCTTCTCAAACTCAACCAACTCACTGAAGCATGTAAAATAATTAATCAACCAGATAGAACCCCCTCTCTGTCTAGCATACTGATCCCATACACTAACCTAAATAGTCTCCGATCATCCAACAGCACCCAGATCCTAACCATTAAAGCTAACAATTCTGGCGGTGATGCCCTCTTTGCCAACTCCATTGGCAAGCCATGGAACTCCCTCCCAAACTACCTTAGAAATACAACCTCTCACAACCAGTTCAAAAGCAACCTGAAAGAATCTCTCAAGACACAATGGCTATGCCCATGTCCTGAACCTGACTAACCTAACATATCAAACTTTCTTATCAAATCCATCCAGACCCCTGTCCCCTTAATTCTTGTTCCCATTTACTGATCTTGAAAATCCTCTATACCCCAAATATAAGCGGGTGACTCTTGAACTCGTATATATACTATTAGTATATAACATATCTCTGCTATGTATTACCTGCCGATCGATCTTTGTCTCATAGTACTTCTATGTAAAATGTATTTTTTACTAATCTTGTAAATGTAACACGTCAACTTTTTTATACTTTTTTTATAACTTGTATTTTTTATAACCTGTATTTTTTATAACTTTTTTTTCAACTTGTGATTTACCTTATGTTGGAGCTTTTCTCCTCGGGCCTCTACTGAAAAAGGATATGTATCCAGCTAGACTAGCCCGGTTAACAAATATAAAATAAAATAAATAATAAAATAAGTAAGCCTTTAACCAGAAATTCCCAGCTCTGAAGGGCGGAGTCCAGCCTCTCCTCCCACAAGAGTGCAGACCACAGACCTTCTTAATGTAAAATAACTGGCCTGAAGCCCAAGTGCTTAAACCAGAACTAATACACTTTTAGAATAACAGACACTGTGCCCTCAATCAGCAGTTTCCAACTTAGGATGTAAGCTACTTGTCCTGCCACCACAGTGCAGGTCACAAACCTTCCCAATGTAAAAACAACTGGTCTGAAGCCCAAGTGCTTACTCCAAAAGACTTAGAATGATAGCTACACTTTAATCAAGTTACTACCAAGCAGTAATAAATACAATTGAATACTTTAAAGAATGCCTGGATTAGTGCTCAAGTTATACAAACAAAGCTAGAATCAGTAGGCCTGGATCTAGTCTATGCTACAGCAAACAAGGTGTACCAAGTTCAGTAAGAAGCAGTTCAAATATGCAGGCACTATAAGCATTTAACCAGAAATTCCCAGCTCAGAAGAGCAGAGTCCAGCCTCTCCTCCCACAAGAGTGCAGACCACGAGGGTGCTGGAGTACCTTGAATGCTGGTGTGAAAAGCAATTATCTTTCACAACTGTACAGATATCTGACAATGCTCAGAATTTTACTTCATGTGTTTGGCTTGTTACTCTTGTGATTTCTGTGGCGGATGCTTCTCAGAATCCTTGCAGAGCTGCTAGCCGTGAAGCGCTTCACTTTCCGATCTTGAAACTGCTGTTGTGTGTGAAGCGATTTTTTTTGAAAGCGGCAGCTCCTGCTTTGAAAGGGTCGGTTTCACAAAGTTAATACCTTTTTATGAAGTAACACAAAACACGACATTATGAATAAAATTACTATAACCATAATGGAAAATTCAGGACATTTGCCAAAGATATGCATGCCTCTCAAGTGTACCCCATTTGGGCTCTTAAAAAGTTCATGTTCCTCGAAGTTCCACAAAGCTCCACATTGAAAGGGTCTGTAACACATTCAGTGTTGGGAATTTTTAAGTGAAATCCATGGTAAATAGAAATAAATCATATTACTTCATTAAAAGATCTTCTTTACAAGTAAAACCAGCATATTTTAACCATCCTATGACCTTCCTAGCTGAAGTTGTTAGGAAGCCATTAGTACATGTTCCACATTTTGCCCATTTGTTCCACATTATTTATTTATTTATCATTTGTTGACCGGGGATGTCCGACTAGGTTCCACAGAGCCTGTTTTCAGCGGAGGCCCGGGGAGAAATGCTCAGATATGGAAGGCTGAGAGCTATGAAGATATGTACAGTGCAGAAAGATTGCGGCTGCAGCCTATTCAACAGTGTCTGTGTTCATTGTGCTGTGGCACCGGTAGAGCCGATGCTTGCAACCTCACGTATGCAAAATGTGTTATTAAAGGAATATGAAATGCCCCCTCCACCTAATGTAAAATAAATGGCTGGAATGTAAAACAAACAAAACAACTTCAATTAAGAGACTCGGACATATGAGAATATACTATGGAGTTGGGTTTGTGCATCTCTGGTGAAATGTCCCTCTATTTCAATGGACATCTCATTACTCACAAAATGCTAATTATTATACACAAAATATTTTACAAACAGCTTTTCTCTCATACATTGCCTAGTCTTCCTTCAGTTTTAATTCTATCAGTCAGCAAAGGCAGTAGACTGTCTGTGGGATAACCTAAATTCACTAAACTAGCTACACGCTTTGTGTAGGGCGATACCGTGTACAAATGAACACAGACAAACAACCCCAGTTACGAAATTCCAGAGAGTGACTTCACTAAGTGTCAATCAATCAATAGATGCGTGAGGTCACAGCCATGCATCACCGGTATACTGCATCACAACCACTAGGAGTGTCAATTAGACCACGCCCATTTCTGCGCTTAATGAAGTTTGAGCGGTACATATGTAAATGCATATTCATTCATTCCCCGGTGATTTGCCAGAAAGCCACACATTTTATGAAGCATACACCAAAAGAGCAAGAATACTGTACTCCTGTACTGTTATAATGAACAGTCAGTGAATACTCAATTCGCAGTGGGCCGTAACGAGTTTAGTATTCAAAAAGTAGGGCCTCCTCTTATCTGCGGGATTTGCTTCTACGCTTCCGTGGTTTAACAGTTTCTTTCGTCAAAATACCCTTCCGTCTCCAGTGTCAAAAATACCTCTTCACTTTCTCTCCTTACGTGGATTCCCAGTAACTCAGCAAAAATGCGAAGCTTTTTTAACATTTATTACAAATATTTAGCGTTAATACCACTTCGCTAAACAAAAAAAAAAAAAATGCAACGATAACAATATACGTTTGAAAATTATACGTGGTCCATACTGAAGATCCACATAAACCAGACAGACACTAACAACCAGGTGACGAGCACACGCTAGTAAGCTGCTTCAAAAGTCAAAGCAGCTACTTTGCACATGTTAAAAGGTTTAAGAACGTTAACGCTTCACAGCAACTTTGTAACAAACCCTAACTAAACTCAATCACCCCTGCCTCACAATATCATTGTTAAGACGCCAGACATAGTGTAATTCAACACATTGGTTTTCAGCCAAAGCAATTTAAGTAACTGGATTTATTTAAAAACAAAAATTATATAAGCAAATACTGAATACTCGTAAAAAGACTGTATACGTATCAATTGACAAGCAAACACATTGCATAGAAAAAGACACGTCAAATACTAAAGTATAAAAGGAAACATTTACCTAACGCTGTTTATTCCTCCTTTCTCCACTTAAATTGCCGTTTAATTATGCCATTTGGAAGAACTTCTAACTTTATCCCGCGCCCAATACCTTTCAGTTTTCCGATTCTAATCTTCACCAACATACATTCAAACTTTGCGCTTCGCCAATCATAGGCTAATAATCATCTCAATCTGTACGGACCCCGCCCATCAGGCCCTTTACCAATCAGGGACAAAATGAGAGACTTTGCCAGTCTCTGATCACATTTAATTCGAACACCCGTTGGGTAGGACAGCAATTTACTGAGATTGTGTTGAGTACTAGGGAGTGTATGAGTTTTTATTTAAAGCGGTTGTAACCCTGGTATGATCACACTTAAAGAATATAAACGATGTTGTAGTAGTATTGTACGTGTAAGGGCATTTATTGCTTTTGAAGGCTATTACTTAACAACCGACTTCTTAACTGCAAAGGGTAGTAATTTTACAACATCTTTTAAAACTACGTAAGAGTAATTTATAGCATTGTTATACAAAAGACCGTATTAACTATTCTAATGTCTCTCCTACAATTTACGAAGTTATTGTTCAGTGTATTGTATGCATCACCGTACTGAAAAATAACTTTCTGAAAATTGTGTATATCCACTTTTTGTAAGCAATTAAATGCAAACAATGAAGTAGTTTCCTTGTCTTTTGAATGGCTGTTAAAATAAATATATTGGCTGAACAGAACAAATAACCGTTACATTCCAGTGCACGGAGAAAAAAAAGACTGAAGCAAATCCCAAGAAATATACAACATCAGCTCCTTCAGAAAACCGTAAATTATTCCATATATTGTATAAATTACACGATTACACCACACTCTTCAGCGAGTCTGGGATCAGGGACTTGCTTCCATGGTTCCGTCTTCTCTATTTAGAATCTAGCGATTGTCATAAAAATTGTATGCTTCGCAATTAATCATAAGAGGCAGTTAATCTAAAACCAGGAAGTTATTGTTCCGTTCTACTTCGTCTTGGTTAGCCCCGTTACAGAATATAATATTGCACTTCTTGGCATGTATCTCGTTCTCACTAGATGCATGAAAAATTGTAGAGTGCATCCACAAAAAGGATTGAGTACCTTCTACCTCAAAAGTTTTAATTATCAGGAAAGGCTTGAATCACTGTATGTGTATTCCATGTTATATAGGTGCTTGAGTGGAGACCCTGTGCCATTTGTGCCCTCAAAGACCTGTTCTTCGTGACCACCCCCCCCCCCCCTTCTCAATATATCAAACAAGGTAGCCAACATTACAACAAGAGATTTCAGTTTTCATAGGTTAAGTATTACGCCAGCTGCCCTAGTGGGCCATTTTAGGTTTAGCCACTTTCCCTTTGAAGGTGAGAATCAAACTCTCTACCTTATGTCTGTGAGATAAGCACCTTTACCATTACCCTCTACCTTCCATCTACCTTAACCAGTATGCCAACCCCCTAAAGTACAAACAGAGGCCTTGATGGGATTTGAATTCACATGACCTCAGGTTTACAAGGCCACCAGTGCTGTAACCTCTGAGCTACAAGATCACTAGTAAAACAATGTATCATCATGGAACTTATAAACAATGACATTGGTAAACTCTAAACTCTGGACCCTTCCCAGTTCGGATTTGTAAAAGGCAGATCATGTCTCCTAAACCTGATAGACTTCTTTAAAGCGGTCACCAAAGCCGTAGATGAGGATAAGGTGGTTCACACAGCCTATCTAGATCTTGCCAAGGCTTTCAACACTATCCCCCACTCTGGAATTATAGATAAACTCACTAAACTAGGTATAAATCCCTATGTCACAAGATGGGTTGCCAACTGGCTCACTGACAAAACCCACACTGTGAAAGTAGCAGACTCTAAATCCAACTTCAGACCACTGACAAGTGGAGCACCACAGGGTTTAGTCCTGGGTCCTCTCCTGTTTGGTATCTACTTCTGTGAAGTACAGGCTAACACAGAAGGTCTTTGGCTAACAAAGTTTGCAGATGACTGCAAACTAGGAGCCATAATCAAAACTCTTAACGATGTGGACATCCTACAAAAGGGCCACACTGAGACAGATGCCTGGTGTCAAAGCCATGGCCTCAAGCTCAATGCCAAAAAGTGCATTGTCATCCCTTTTGGTAAAAACTCTGTACCCATGAACTACCACATAGGCGATAGTCTACTTAACACCGAAAGTGTGATGAGACCTTGAGACACAGGTGGACAGTAGTCTCTCCTTTGATAATCACATCGCCATAATAGTCAGGAAATCCTTCTACATGGCACACCTCATCACAAAAGGTTTCTCATTACGTCACTATGTCATTTCTGATCATCCTTGACAAGTTGTACAGCTTATTTCAGACATTTGGCCCTGAGTTGGAGAATTAGGCATATTGTTGACAACTCCCTTAATATATACTTCTCAGCTGTACAGATTTTTCACAGAATGTCATTTCTGCCACATGTTCTTGGTGGTTTCCTCATAACATGTGTTGTCTCCTTCTAAATCAGTGAAGATTAAAGTCACAAAATAATGACAAACGTTTGAGTTTCAGACTAAACATCATTCAGAAAAAAAGCATGCTAACACCAAACAGTTCTTGCAACTTTCTGAGTTTATGGGAGCAATATTTAAAATCTGTCCCTATTTTGGGGGTTTTGCTCCTCCACTACTTTCGGATTTGTCTAAATCTCTTGCGGTAAGAGGTTAAGACATAACTGTTAATGATTTTCAACACGTTTCCACATCTCAGGAGTTATTCTGTAATAAAGTCTGAAATATTTTTTTAATTGTTCAGCCTAAACCTAACAAAATTATCTGTACTATAAGTGAGTTGGTAGGAAAGAAGGCAATCCAAAGTGCTGACGAAATAGTGGCAAAACATAGCAGCATGAACTGGTAGGGGTTTAATGGAAAAGTACCCTTGAAAATGTTTGTAGAGCCTGAGGGAGAGTTATTGAAAAGGCATGCATGCCCTTTGGATTTATTATGATTCCTGCTCAAAGAGAATGCAAAACATAAATAAATTTCCATTCTGTACATTATTCATTCTGCTTTTTGTTGCAGACTGGTCCATTCCATGTAAATGAGCAGTCATTGTAGTAGCTAACATGGGCAACATCCACATAAAATTCTGAGTGGGTACAAAATCTCAAAATTTCTAGGGATTCCAGGAACTAACAAGGACAACATCCACATACAATTCTGAGTGGGTACAAAATTTCCAAATTTCTAGGGATTCCAGGAGCATTCCTCCCAAAAATATGTGAAATAGTGCATTCTAGTAATTTTAACAAGACAGAACTCTGATATAGAAGAAGGTAACTTCAAGTAATGTTCTTGCACTTTCAAATAAATAGAACCTATTTGGCTGTTGATTTTTAGCACACGTTTTCCCTGACTTTAAATGAAAAAAATATATATATAAACTCATCCATCCCTGAGTAATAATTTGCTGTTGAGTTATTTATGTTTCAAAACTGTATCTAAAAGGACAGTGGATGTAATTTAGGAAATAGTTTATTACAAAAATGTTTAATGCTTTTGTCTCCTGATACATAAGACTTCATAAGAACCTGAACTGATGCTACCCCACTCGTCCATTTATAACCAAAATAAATTAACACGTGATTCTAAAGACATGCTTCCGGAGCATTTCTCCCCGGGCCTCCGCTGAAAACAGGATCTGTGGAACCTAGTCGGACTTTCCCGGTCAACAAATAATAAATAAAAAAAAAATAAAATCATCTAATCAAAGCATTAAAAGTGTATACCCTATAAATAGTAACAAATATAAAAAAAAACGGGCTACTTGGCCAAATGGACTTTCCCGGTTAACAAACTAAAATAAATAAATACTAGTACATACAAATATCTATGTGTACCTAATAAAGATGAAACAAGGGGTGGAAGGTTGGCATAATGGTTAAGGTGTTTACCTTACAGACAGAAGGTGCAGGGTTTGATTCTCACATGGGGCAATTGGCTAGGTTTAAAATGGCCCACAAGGGCACTTAGCCTAGTACTAATCTATGAACCTATGAACCTATAAAATCAATTAATTAGAAACATTTAAGACAATATTAAAATTATTCAAAGTTTAGCAGCTCTTATCTTTAAGAAACTAAATGCTGTCATGCAAATCAAGGGGATTCATAGAGTTTAATATAAACTGTCATTGATATTCTTTAAATTCAATCCGGGTTTCCCAGAGACCACCTGTTGAATTCTTCAGAATATTTTCCAATACAGCAAACCTAAACTTATCAAATTTTTCACACTTAAGTGAATGTTGGTAAAGGGCATTGTTTTCATTGTCCTTAGAAATGTCATAGGTGTACTCATAAATTCTTTTATTAAAGCACCTTTGGGTCTTCCCCACATAAAATACCATACAAGGATTGCAACCAGCTAAATAAACCATAAGAGCTGTCATAATAATTGTAACCATCAGCAAGTCTAACTTTGTAAGAATATCCACCAATCTCCTCAGTGCCACCCTGAAGTATATAACCACATTGGTTAAAAATACCACATTATCTGGTTCCTTTAATGCTATTTATATTGTGCCTTGTCATGTTATTTTCAGAATAATTCTTCATATTGCAACTCTTTTGGAATATGAATCTAAACTGCACACCAACTGCCTGTGCCAACACATTATCTTGTAATATACCCCAATTTGTAATCTCACCGTGTTTCACTTGTTGTGTTAATGGGCAATGTCCTATCAAATCCGTTACATGGATTATCCCTTGGAACCTGAGTTGTAGGTATCCTTTGTTCAATAAAGCTTTACATTTCATATTCCTGTCACTTAATATTTCAGTCATAGTATCCGCATCAAATTTTTCCAGATAGCATCTATCAAGGAACATTTTTTTGCAGTTTATGATATCCTGTCCAACGTGTGCAATCATTTGATACCATTATGACAAGCCTAACAAATTGACCTTTAATTAAATATTTTTCCTATGCCATCAGGTGGCAACTGTTGTAATGGAGGTAAGAGTTAGAGAAAGTGGGTTTGCAGTATATGTTTGACTCAAATTTCCATTTGTTTTTATAGATTGTAACATCTAAATAATCCACCGTAAAAGGAGAAGCATACATTTCAAATAGAAATTTATTCCATTAGTATATTCCAAAACTCATTCAATTTATCAATAGAATAATTTCATAAAGTGTATATATATATATATATATATATCAGGTATCGGACATGCATGGTCCAACAGGAAGCAAATTTACAATGAAAAATAAAATTCAGTTCCCATGTTAACATAACCAAATTACCAAAATAGGGGTACATAATGCCCCCATAGCAACACCTTGAGTTTGTTTAAAATATTCACATACAAAGTAAGTAAAATTATTTTTCAACACTATTTCCACAAGATTGATGAGAATATTGACTTTGTTAGTGTCCAAATAATCAACAAAGAAATTCCAAAAACATGTTAAGACCATCAGTATGTGGAATAGATCCAAACAAATTGACCACATCTACACTGAGAACATTTGAATCATCATTGTATAAATCAGAAGTAAAATGGCCCAAAAAGTCCCAAGAGTCTTTTACTAAATGAGGGACAGTAGTCAATTTTTTAAATTTAAAATCTATATGTGAGGCTAAATGATACGTTTTAGACCCCTGGGCTGCAACTATAGGTCTCAGTGGTGGGTCTACAATACTCTTGAGTACCTTGGAAGGTACTAAAGGTCTATTATTTGATAAATAACTAAACATGATAGGAGTAGTCAAACCCTGCAACACTAAATCATTAAGATGTAAATCTGTCCTTTTATATGCAATATTAATTTAATTTAACGATACAACCATATATTTATAAATGTCTCTTAACAAACTGAACTTCTTACTGATATACTCCAAATAGTTCACAAGCACAAGTATTATTGTTTATTATTGAACTGAACAAGGATCTTTTTTCTAAACTCAAATTGTCATGTATAAATTTACATATATCTTACACATTTTCTTTCAGAAGAATTTAATAAAGGGTGCAAGGGGGGATTAAAAGTGCTTTTCTTTCTAGGTGTCTTCAATGTATAGTCCACATCAATCTGTTGACTTAATAAGATTGATAGATTCAAGTTCCAAGTAAAAAGTTTCAATTCAGTGAAACAATCCAGTACATAAAATTTAGCTTTGGAAACAGATGTAAAACCATATTCAATTAATTTAAACTATGTGTCAGTATGTTCCAGTCCACAATAATTAAACACATTCAATCTATTATGGGCACAAATGACACCAAGTGTATTAGTAATTAAACAAAACTCAGTTACATTTTCTTTCCTTGTCCCTGACCCCTCTCCTTTCCATTCCTACTTTTCCTCTGCCATTTTTTAGGGTTACATTTCCTAAATGGGAATAATTTGGGGGATATTGGACATCAAATGTCTCATGTTCCTCTTGATTCTTCATCAACAGTCTCAAAGACATTCAAGGGGGTGGGGGATACTAAAGGGTCATCTAGGGGGATGTCAACAGAAAGACTATTTGAATTATTTACAATATCCAAATCTTTGGAGTGCAAGCATTCATTATTACTGTAATGAACATCCATATCTTCCTTGTTCTCTAGAATAGGATAAGCAGTGTGATGTCTATATGCATGGTTATCCCTCTCCAATTTCTTGAGTTTCTTACTCTTAATCACTTCAATCTCCTGATCAACCTTCTGTAGTATGTTAAAATAATGGTTACTGTAAGAATCAAACAACAAATCACTTGTAATATTTGAGTCCAGTTTACAAAAGTTCTCATATAACAGTTTAAATTGCTTGCTGTTATCATCCATTAAAACATGAATCAGTTCCAAACATGTTCAAAAGTTCAAAATACAATGAAGAACATAAGTGAATCCCATTGGGAAATTTCCATTCCCATAACCCTTTGGGCACCTGTTTTCTGTCCAAACAAATTTTGAAATAACAACTATCAAGTTACAACCTACGGTATTTAAACAATTTATTTTCCAAAATGTCAAACTGTACAGAAATGGATCCCATAGTTGCACTGTATGTAATGTTAAAACAAAATGTTTATTAGGTACAGATATAGTTTTCTATGTACTAGTGTTTGTATTTTTTATATTAGTTATGATTTATATGCTATACACCTTTAATGCATTGAGTAGATGGTCGCATGGTAATTTATTTTGGTTATAAATGGATGGGTGGGGTAGCACCAGTTCAGATTCTGATGAAGCCTTGATATTTTAGGTGATGAAACAGCTAAACCTATTTGTAATAAATTATTTTCAAGCTGATATCCGCTGTCCACTGAGATATACCCCGGGATTCATGAAGCTCGGCGCAAGGCCGGCGTAAGGTCTGCGCCGGCGGTGCAGTGAATAGCCGGCGCAGTAGTGCCATATGCATATTAATGAGAGTGCACCGCAACCACAGACACGTGCGTAGTGTACGTGAGCGAGCCCAAGTAGGATGCGTCAGTAGGCGTGTCTAAGCAGGCAGGTGAAGAGCAACCTAAAGTGCTGGCTGCCATAGTCCGCCCAGAATAGAAATGGCAGCAGCCATGGCCCGTGCAGAATGAAATGTACGCAGAGTATGCAACAAAGTACCCGTCCCAACTAAACAGAAAAGCAAATAAAACCCACGCAGCCCGAACTGTACCTGTCCAAGGAACAAAGGATACGCATAATACCGTGTCCGTCCCGCAATGTACTGTGAGTGTGCATACCCAGAGAAGGTGTACAGCAGCATGTCAGCGTGCCGCACCGACATAG
>NC_056733.1:1811469804-1811534804 GCF_019279795.1 Protopterus annectens
ATTTGGCGTTATAACACCAACGCTATGCTGGCGCCTGGCGCAAGGTTCATGAATCCCGGGGATAGTTTTCATTTATTCTGCAGTTCTTGTTGTGGGCTATATCCTGCTGTTTTGGTTGGAGTTTATTTACTTTTCACATAATTTGGTTGCAAAGATAGTCTTCATTTTATTTATTTATTATTTATTGACATTTATTTACCGGGAAAGTCTACTAGGTCAGAAACCCATTTTCAGTGGAGGCCAAGGGAGAAAAGCTCCACAAACAATTTGTACAAAGTACCAAGTTTAACAAAGAAATATGGAAGTAACATAGTACAATACCTATAAATATACAGAAATAATACAACACAGTTCGCAGTTTGCACTAAAGTAAAAATGTATAGAAATATATGACACAGAACGTAGATGCCAACCAGTGTCAAATGCATTAAGATATTTCACATACCTTAAATTACACATACATTAATTAAGGAACAGGTTTATGGTGGCATATTGTTTGTATTGCAGGAGCAAGAGGGATTATTGAGGTAATGTTTTTTAAAGCTGATTTGAATGTTTTAAACAGTCAATTTGAGTTATGTGGAAATGTAATGGGAGTATCGACTTTGTCCAGCTCTTTTATTGGGTTTAGTAACATTTAATAGCTGTTTGCTGGAGGATCTAATAGTTCAGGTTAGAGTATAAGTATGTAGGATGGAGTGGAGTGCTGGGCAGCTGTTAGGCCTAAAAATTAGTTGGTGGGCTACAGTCAATTGGGTATAACTGAGATAGTGGGAAAATTTGAGACAGTTCAATTCTGAGATTGCTTGCCAATGATGTGTGCAGTTAGGGTTGCCTGAGGCAACTTTGGCTATTTTGTAATAGCAGGGCTGGAGTTTATTACTGAGAAATGAATGAAGGTTGATGAAAATGACACTTCCATATAGAAGAGAAGGGAGAAGTAAGGTACTGGCCAGTTTTGTTCTAGTGTGGTTGTTTAAGTACAGTTTATGGCTGTAAAGTTTGCCTAGTTTAAAGTGTTTCTTCATTGTATAAAGAATATGTGGCTCAAATGTGAGTTTATTGTCGATTGTGATACCTAATCATTTTGCTGTCTTCACAATTTCAGTTTCTGTATTATCTAGTGAAAATATTTTGAAATCAGTAGCTGGAGGTTTTGTTGAGAAAAGTAAGAGTTCTTTTTTTTGGGGGGGGTGCGTTTAACAATAGTTGCACATTATTTAGCCAGGTGTCTATGGTTGTGAGTACATTTTGTGTGGCTGTATGGAGGTCTAAGAAGTTATTGGAGGTTGATATAATGTTAGACTCATCAGCGTACTGGATGAGTCTACCCTGTTGGGAAATTTTGTGAAGATCATTGATGACTATATTAAAGAGTAGGGGCCCTAGAATGGATCACTGTGGGACTCCTATATTATTTACTTGATACTCTGATAGTTCATTTTTCCATTTGACAGATTGTTCCCTATTATTTAGGTAGGAGGAAAACCAAGTAAGAGAGTTGGGGAGCAATCTAGCTTTGCTAGTTGCTTTAGCAATATGATATGAGACACTGTATTGAGAGCTACTTCTTATTCTACACATTTAATAAGAATTAAAAGGTGTTGTGAGCAAATAACCATAGAGGGAAAGGTAATAGAGTGGGAAGAGGCCAAGAAGACATTTGGACTGGATGCTAGAGACTGCCTTCCCTATCAATAACTGAAATCAGACTATAGGCAAAGAGTAAGGGATAGGAGAATCCAAAGTGAAAGGCATTCCCTGGTAGAATTTTTAGCTGAATCTAGGACAGAAGCTGCTGTTAAAAAAGGGATAATTGATAGGACATATAAAATATTACATGATAACTATAGGAATCCATCAGAGGAGATTAGAAAAGATTCCAAAGAGAGATTGGATACACAGTTCACAAGGAAACATTAGCATGACATATGTATGGCTCCCAACTATGCTAAAAAGTCTAGAATATTTAGGATTTTTGCAGGGAAGTGTTTGCATAGGTATTTTTAAACCCCAAGCAGACAAGAAAACATTTTCATCCGGTAGATGGTAAAGGATGGAGGTGTGATGGTGAACAAAGAGGTAACTGGGAGCATATATTTTCAGAATGTAAAGAGTTGGTAGACTTTAAAATTTCCCTACAGAATACTCTGATAGAAATATTGGGTGAGCAAATGGGTGTAACTAATAAAATTATTTTTGGAGCTTGAATACAGGATCTGAATTGTCTAGATATAGTAAGGTGTTATTAAGTTTAATAGTGGTGGTTGCCCAAAAAACAATTACTAGAAAATGAAAATCAAAGACTAAACCAACTGTACTTGAAGTAGTGAATACTGTACAGAAATAAAAGAAGTAGAAGTGGGATCTTTAGAAAACAATATAATCAAACTACATAGAAAAAATGGAAACTGTGGGAACAATACGTGCAGAATAATGGTTTGGAAAATGAGAGGGGGTTAAGAGAAGTCAGGATTTTTTAAATTATTAAATAAGAAACATCTTTATTAAATTATCACTTATGACATAGGCTGATTACAATAAATGAAACACTGAAGGAGTATATCAACTCAAATAACAAAAGGCTGGAAAAATGGTAGAAGCTTTAAACAGATGTTCAGATGAGGTGATAAATCTGCAAAACTCAGAGGATGAAATGAAGAAAAGGCTGTCTGAAACTGAGACTGCTCAAGAAAAGATGTTTCAAAAGAATGAAAAAAAAAGCTGAGATCTTCTGCTGTACCAGAGAAGCTGGAAGGAATAGACTGTATTAATTTTATGAAACACAAATAAGCAACTGGACAGTATTCCTCAGCAGGAGTTGTTAATTGAAAGGGCACATCGTGTTTATGCTCCAAACTTGGCCATGAGAGAGCAGTCTAAATCTTTAGTAGAAAAGATGCAATCCTACCAGCAGAAAGAGTTGATTCTGACAAAACTGTGGCAAAAGGATAAAGTACTAAAAGTGAGAGGCAGTAGAGTGTTTGTGGAAAATGATTACTCAATGCACAACAAATAGAAGAGGAGTACATTTATACCAGTAATTAGGGGAATGTTGAGAAGCACGTGTGAGATTTGATCTGCTGTATCCAGCTGTTTTCAGAATATTCTTTCCTGGAGGATCAAAATAATTTTTTGATACAGAACATGCTAAGGAGGAAATACAAAAGTTTGTACAACAAAAAGTGAGCTATCACACAGAAGGAGTTTCTTCTTGTTCTTCTGGTAATAAAGCCCATAGAAGAACTGTGCCAGTGAAACCTTTTCCAATGTTTCAAAACAAAATGCTTGAGAGACATTAAAAAGCACAAGAGTTGAACATTAAAAAGCACAAGAGTTGACTAGAAGAACCAGGAGTACATTGGAAATGAAGCAGAGACTGGATTTCAGAGATGGAGATCAACAGAAAGAAAACCAGCAACGCAGAAATTGACAAATAAACATGGGATTACAAAGCATTAGTTATATTTGTGAACATGACAGAACAAGAAAACCTGGAAATATTGGGACGCCTTTGATTTTATTAGACTTGTCTGGGACTCCAAAGCATATGCCCTACTTCATGTTATTAATATTTGCAAGAAGATTTAGGAGGGGGAAGAGGAAGGAAAGAGTTAACTGTAAGTAAAACAAAATGTTGTTCTTAATAGTAATATTTTATGATGTTTGACATAATCTGCATAGTATGAAGTAAAGCCTTCTCACTTATTTCCAAATACAATAGAGATACTAAAGTAAACAGCCGCCCCTGTTTTTTCCTTCTTCTTTCTTTCTCATTGTTCTTTTTTAAGAAATGTGGGCATTGCAGTGTGAAAAGAGAAAAAAGTCTTGACAAAAGAGCATGATACAAGAAAAATTGCTATGCTTTTTCATGCTCTTGCATAGGGTAATGACTGCATTAAGGCCCTTGGCTTGATCAAGTAACAAGTTTTAAGAGAAAGCAAGTAAATTAAAAACAACTTTGAATATTATTAAACTTTTTTTCTAGCAAATAAATGTATGCTTTTAGTAGCAACTTAGTATCTGGTCCTCATGTCTTCCTGGAGAAAATCTGATAAAGAGAAATCTGTAGGAGATAATTTTTTCTGAAAGCATTCAAGTGTTTTCCTATCTGGGAGAGCTATAAAAATAAAAAGTTGTCTTTCAAAATGAATAAAATTGTTCTTGAGCACAGCTTCCATCAAATCAATATACAATTTTATCCAAGAATGCATTATTGCACTACAAAAGCTG
Source organism: Protopterus annectens (assembly GCF_019279795.1). Classification (NCBI taxonomy): domain Eukaryota; kingdom Metazoa; phylum Chordata; order Ceratodontiformes; family Protopteridae; genus Protopterus; species Protopterus annectens. The sequence goes on from NC_056733.1 coordinate 1,811,474,038, forward strand.
GCATATTTTTTTCGTATTTGTGCATATAAAAGACACTTCCTTTAAAACTTTGATCAAGAGAATCAACTTGAGAAATGAACCTGGGCAGATGAAAAAAATGTGACCGGTGCAGTCAGTGCAAGCACATTTTGGAAGGGTCAATGTTTGACATGGTAAACTAAAGTTTTTTAAATTCAGAAACATCACTGCTATAGTTCTACAGTTGTATATCTGGCCCAGTCCCAATCCTGCCCAGGTTTCCATGTAGGAAAAATGGAGAAATCCTTAAAATGAGAATTTACTAACATCTATTTGATATTGGGAAGAAAAATTCGACCAACACCTTATACAGACACATCAAAGATAATGTTTCCCATTTCTTTAAATTTTATATTCTGGACAGCACTGAGGACATTGCTTGGGGGGCATGGAAAGACTTACTTGTATGGAAGGAGCTTATGTGGCAATTAAAATTGCACTCTGCTAATGGCCATGGTTTGAATGACATGGTCTCTGTAGGGTCTTCTGTGGCTTAAGTCTTCCTTATACCTATGATACATTGCCTAATCACGCTAACATGCAACAAGTCTGGATTATGATTTGGTTCATGGAGTGACTATTTGTTGCGACATGTATTTTTTGATTAATTTCTAAAGTTATATTTATGCATTCAAATGTTTTTAAATTGTTCATAGGTTCATAGATTAGTACTAAGCTAACTGCCCTTGTGGGCCATTTTCAGCTTAGCCAATCACCCCATGTGAGAATCAAACCCTGCACCTTATGTTTGCAAGGTAAACACCTTAACCATTATGCCAACCTCCCACCCCTATATATTATTTTATTTTTTGCAACTGGTTGGTTTTAGATCACTTTAAGAATCTCTTCTGTATGGCTTTTACATCTTTAACTGCTTTTTAATTAAATGTATTGCATCGCAGAGTTGTTATCCAGTAGGATGGTTAAATTGCCTGCTTGTACAATAATTTATTCAGTTAAATTATTGCTACTTATACATTCTGATGAAGTCCAGCTAATGAGGAAAGCACTTAGTGTTTTATACTTTGTATGTTTTTGTGTGTATCTATTAAAGGTTTTTAACAGCTTAGTATATACTGCTTCAACTGCGGTGGTGGTGCTGCGGTAGCATTGTCGCCTCACAGTTAGACGTTGCACATTCGATTCTCAGTTAGAGTGTCTTCTGTGTTTCGACATGCGTGAATGGGCGTTTCTTCGTTGAAGGTTGTGCATTAGGCCCGGCAAGCCAGCACGTAAAAATCTACTGCCAATCATTAGCGGACCGGAGTTCCGCTGTGGCGACCCCTAATCGGGAAAAGCCAAAAGACAGTTTTAGTATATACGGCTTCAGCTCATTTTCAGGGTGGGATAACCCATCTTGTGGCAAATACATATGCTCCCTTTCTTCATCCCCATTATATGGTCCTCTTTTGGACAGATCTTTTTCCAGTCCTTGAGTCTGTTGGATATGACTCTGATCCAGGTAAGAATTCATACCTGGCTCCTCATCCCATTGTTTTTCTCTGAACCTAATAGGGAATATTATTGTCTGAGATTGTTTCTCAGGGTACATTTTTGTCTCTGTGAGAGTAGCTTGTTTGGCCAGCTCATCTGCTCTAGTATTTCCCTGAAATTAGCATGTTTTGACACATTTGGATAGTCCTTAACTTTACTGACTATGAAGAGTATTGGTGTATCTCTTCCTTCCCAAAACGACTTTCAAGTAGCTTGGAGTGTTTGAGCAGTTTACTGCTACTGTCTATAAAACCTCTTCTTGCCCAGATGGCCAGATGCACTTTGAGAGAATTGACTACATGGGAACTGTTGATGCTGTATTTACCCCCTGTCCTTCAACACTTGACCACATAACAGATGTCCTCTAGATCTGCTCTTTGGACAGACATAAAGCCTGGTAACTTGAGTAATTGGGATTCTTTTTGATCATACATTTTTTCTGAGTCAAAAATAGCAAAAACAGACATGCAGGTTACCTTTTGCCAACACCTGGTATCATCTACATACACATTATTTTTTCTGTCATCAAAAATAGCCTGGAGGGAAGAACTGGGTGCCTCTTGAATAGTCTCTTTACATGAGTGTTCCTTTTCTTTGTACATTACTTATTGGGAGAGAAGGTAATGCATATCTAACTCTACCATGGTTGTTTTTTGTTTAAATGTGAGCAACCATTTTCAGTTCTTGTCTGTCTGATTTGGATCCTGTGGAGTACAGAAGCTGTTTTATAGCATAGTGTGGTGTCTGAACTATGACTGGTGAAAACTGTGCAATATATTCTGCCTGTGTGATTTCCCCTATTCATTGCTAACAGTACCTGCACACAAGGTGATACCCCTTTTCAACAGGAGTCACTTGACTGCAAAAAACGATGGTCCTCAGTCTGAACACTAGACCCCGATTGTAGCCTAGTAACCCCTTTTGCATGAGGACCACTGAGATACTGTTATCTCCTGCAGTTGCCTGTGGGGAAAAAAGGATGGGAAGAACTGGGTTTTATTATAAGGGGTCTATATTAAAAGAACAAATATTTACTTTCCCAAATACCTAAACGCCAACATGTCTTCATCGAGCCGCGAAAACATAGATCATCCAGAAGCACGAAATCTGAAACATCAAATCGTCATGGTTGGTCCTTCTGTGGTATAGCTCCGTAAGGTAAGTGTGCGATAGTTACAGACCTTAGGGTTAGGGTGCGGGTTAAGGTAAGTGCATAGATGGTAATGTATGTTAGATTTAGTGTAGGGTTAGAAGTAGGGTTTTGTTAAGTGTATGTGTGTGGATTATTTAGTTTGTTTGGGTATAGCTTTTTAAGATAAGTGTGCGATAGTTACAGACCTTAGGGTTAGGGTGTGCATTACGTTAAGTGCATACATGGTGGTATATGCAAGATTTAGTGTAGGGTTAGAAGTAGGGTTTAGTTTAGGGTTAGAAGTAGGGTTCTGGTTAGTGTATGTATGTGGTTTATTTAGTTTGTTTGTGTAGGTAGTGTGTAGTGGCGCGTTGGGGTGGGACAACTATAATGGTTCGAGTGTTTGAATTTCACGGTTTAGGGCATTCGGTGTATTTGCGGTTCGCGGAATATGTGTCGGCATTTAGGTATTTGGGTAATTAAATGTTTGTGCTTTTAATATAGACCCATTATAAGTTCTGTAGCCATGGCCAACTTTTTTTATATTGGTAAATTTCTGTACAGTCTCAGGGATCCAAACTATTGGTTCTGTAAATGTTTTCTGGGAGTTGATCAACTCATCAAAGGTGCAGCTGTTTTAGCATAGTTTTCAATAAAGTCCAGATTGTAATTCATAACATCTATGAACATCTGCAAATCTGCAATTGAGTAGGGGAGTACAGACTTAATAATACTCTGTATGCTCTTAATGTAAGGTGCCCTGGAGCGTGCTGATACCATGACTCCCAAAAATCTAACCGCATCCTGCATAAACTGCACCTTTTAAAGGTTTACTTTGAATCCTGCTTCCTGCAGTGCTCCTAACACCTTTTCCATGGCTTCCAAAAATTCTTCAGTGGTTTCTGACTGAATGAGAATGTAATTTGGGTATTGCAAAATGTTATTGCCTAACTGAAATTCACCTAAGATTTTTGCAGTGTTTGATGGAAAATTAATGGGCTATTCTGAAACCCCTGGGGCAGCCTAATCATGTAATACTGCTCATTATCAAATGCAAATGCAAATATATATTGTGAATCTGGCTGTAATAGAATTATAAAAAATCCATTCACTAGATTAATTACAATGAAATGTTTGCTATTCTAGACCAAATTAACTGATATCTCAGGTGTATCTAAGACTACATGGGCTATGGGGTTGGTAAATGTATTCACCAATCAAAGGTCTAGAACCAAGCTGTAGCTCCCATCTTTTTACTTTACTAGCCACAGTGAAGACTTTTAGACACTGACCTTTCTTAATGACACCTTCTTTTTCCCACTCCTCAGTGCATTGTATCATATTTTCAAATGCTTCCTTTGGGATGGCATATTGTTTTTGAAAAGGAGGTGATCTGTTTCTGGTCACCTTAACTCTCCTGTGATTTTTCAACAGGACACAATCTCTGATATCAATCCTTGATAGGGAAGGCAATCTTTAACCTGCAGTCTTTGTGAATTGCTTATCTAGTCTCTCTTCCCAATCCTTTCTAAGCTCCTCTGATTGATTATTATAATTATCATGACATATTTTATATGCTCTACACTTTAACAGCAGCTACTGTTCTAGATTCTATTAAAAACTCTACCAATGCTGGTCTTTCATTTAGGACCCCATATTTCTTTCTCTTTGCCTATACTCTGACATCAGTTAGTGATAGGGAAGGCAATATCTAACCTGCAGTCCAAATAAATCCTTGACCTCTTCCCATTCTACTACCTTTCCCTTTCTCATTATTTGCTCCCAATGCCTTGGTTGCTTTGTCAGTTTTATCCAATAAATTCCAGCCCCCCCTCTTGCCTGTTATCTGTATTTCTAACCACAGTAATCCCTATCATCAGAATCTCTTCTCCATTCTCGTGCTGGTTTACTTCTTAGAATACTCCCTGCTATTTTATGAATATAACACTGCATGATTTTTGTTGTTCTCCATAAGAGTCTACATCCAAAATCCCAATCTCTCCTTATTTCTTCAGCTTCCTCCCTGTATCATCATCATTCATTTTCACTTTGAATTATAGATTTCTGTTTGTGCTATGTATAAGAGCCTTCACTGTGTTGCTGTAAAGTACCCCCTCAAATTGGGTAATCCTAGTCCGCCTTGTTCACTGGTTTATTGTTTGATCTGTTTTCCAGTTGTGGCCTATAATAACTATCTCTTACAGGATTATAATATGGTCTTTCAGTAGTTTGTCTCCCTTAGATCTCTTATCAACAATGTTACCTAATGCAATTTGTCTTTCCCACCAATGGTAGTATTTACTTCTTTCCCTGTTCACATGACCAAACCTATTACAGAAAAAAAACCCACTGAATTCCACTATCCCATTGTAGAACATCTGCGGGCATGCTTTCCAGTGGGCAGTATCTGACAACTGAAACCTCATTACTGTTAGTAGAGATTGCAAATATTCTTGCCATCACTCTTTCCATTCCATAAATTGCTTTTGCATGACAGTCTTTTGAGCTGCATCCCCTATATTTTGGTATTGTCGAGAATATTAAGTATGATAGTATTATATAGACCCTGAATGTGCTGTAAAAATGACTGTACTGCTAAATATTTGACAATATTTGATTTCATTTGTATGCCTGAGTAATAAGCCATTTTAAAAAAGCTGGGCATGTTCTAACAGTTGATCCTGTTTGGTGATTTTACAATGATTCAGCATTTTAAAGTAAAAGCTTGATTTCTGAGTATGTGCCTGAAAGGCTGTATTAACTCTGTTTATTGGTGTGTGTCTAGGGTGAGTTTATTTTGCGCCATATAAGTATCTAAGGCTTTTGGAAAAAAATATTTATAACACTGACACAGATCCTCTCTCAGCTGTCTCTTTTGTAGCATTTTTAATCCAGTTTTCAAACCTAACTAATTTCTGAAAAAGACCCTTACTGCTGTCCCACTTTTGACATAATTTGTAACAGCTTAGACTACTGATAAAGTTTTTGACCATGTGTAAGAGCAACTGGGGACTGACTGTGGTACCAGACCATCTGGTAATGATAAGGGCTGGTCCAGCTGGTCTGAAAGCCTGATACCAGTGTCATGATTTTTCTTGAGCATGAGCATCAAACTCTTCTGCCATACGCTGCACAAGCCAATTAGTACATAGAAAGCTAAAAATGACCTCTACCGCCATAACCAATGGTGCAAGGGAAGAACCTGTAAACACATTTATTTAAAATGGTGTAAGAGACAGCTTGCCCACCCTTTTAGCCTACTTGCTTATCCCATTTTTGAACACAGTGTCTGCAAAAATCAGCATTATGTCTGCAACAATTAATACATTCCCGATTTTCAAATGTCTGATTCTCTCTCTGTAGAAAATAATTATGCATACTTAACATAGCCTTTGCCTTAACACACTTTGCACATTAGAACTCTTTAAGATAGATATTTTGCACAAATTTTGTTTTTTAATAAACCATTGTACAGTTTGTAACCATACAAAGTTACCAGTTTCTTTAGTCAGTATAGTTAAAGGAACTTTAAACTTTGATGTTAACTTCTTTAGATTATTCATAGTTTACCATTAATATTTGTCTTAGAGTATTCATAGGTTCATAGGTTCATAGGTTCATAGGGGCCTGCCTGCCAAGGGCATTTATAAGCCTAGCATAGTATAGTTATTTTGCTTTTGCCTTTCCTTTAGTTTGAATAAAACTATACTATGTTTTTGTATTTGCTCTATCAAGCAGACAGCAGTGACACTGGAATATCTATGATCTATATCCCCATCCAATTCTCTTGAACAAGGCTGAACAAGGCCAGCGCAGGTGCTCTGGCTCCCCGGCCTCACATGTACCGGGATTTTGGTGATACAGTCCTCCCTGTCTCTGTTCTATGAATCTGTCCCTCCAGCATGCCCTCTCTTGTGTCATAACCGTGTCAAGGTTTAAGTCTCCCCGCCTCTTTGTGGTTCTGGTTGAGTCTAGATTTATATCATGAAGCATATTCATCAAATCAGGGTTTGACATGGCCTTATATGTGAGGCACAGGTCACCTCTGGGCATAAGACATATTTTTGAGAATAGGAGCTGGAGTTTGCAGGAACTTTGAGACCCTTTATCCTTTGAGTGCCTTTTAGATGATGAGTACAGGGGGGCGACCCCTCCCCTGATCTAGATGTGAATCCCTTCATGATCAGGGTGGGCAATGTAGGCATGATATGAGGTGAAACCTGCTAGTGCTGGGGGTGCTCAGGAGCCTTGAACCAGGTTTCTGTCAATCATTCTAGGCATCATAGTTTACCATTAATATTTGTCAAGTGTTGGAGGACAAAGTGAGGAAAGCTTGGAACCTGGGAGCCACACAACAGAAACTCCACAGTGACTGCTGAATCCTTATGGGATGAAAAAGCATGCAATGACATCAACTACTGCTGGAGTGGTGAAACTGGAACTCAAAGACATGACACCTCTCAGTATACATCAAATCCTGTTGGAACCTGGAGAGTCCCACAATGACACCAAATCCTTGAAACTAGAAATGGCTTAGAGGGTGTTTAGAAATTTGTAAATGAAAATCTCACCCTCGACTGAACTGACTTACAATTTGTTAGATCATATGTTTATTGATGACCAAACACCAACACCAAAATTATTAAAGTTTATTGAATACAATTTGCCAATAATAATGTAGTAAAACAGAGTTCATTTGCAGCTTTGACTGAGCTGAGTGGCCTTTGTCTGAAAGCAAACATAACTGCCAGCACTTTCAATGTTCTTTTATTATGTATCAGTTTTGAGCAGAAAAACAGGAAGTTGAGTATGTGACGGTCTCCATGTAGGCTGAGACCTGGTAGACAGATCAGCTTTAAACTGAATACTGTTGTTTTGTTTTAAGTCTCTTTTTGTAGAGTCAGCATATTATTATGATACCCTAGAATTGGAGCTGCAGTCCACATAATGAACAAAAAAATGTATGGGTCACATTGTCAACAAAATAAATTAGTACCTAAACAGATTTATACAGTACAATAAAATGGGGAATATAACTTTTTAGATCATCTCTATCAGTTATCATAAGAGGTTTTTGTTCCCATCTATATACATGATAGCTTTTCTTTTTTGAATGTGTATTTCCAACATTTGTGCTACAGGCACACATTAATATTTGACAAATGGATCTTTTGTATCATTGTATCTTGTCATCTCCATTTCAACCTGTGTCACAGTTTCAAGATTTTTTTGATGAAAACCTTCAGACCTGAAACAAAAAGACAAAAAACATTTCCAGAATACCACATAACTTATTAACTTAGAACAAAGACCAAAAAATATGCACATCTTCAGAAAATTAAGTTTAACCATCCAGATAGGAACAGTTTTTGCAAATCAACAGCTGCAGCCGCAGGCAATACCCAACCTAAAATTAGGGATACCCATGCTAAAGCCAAAGTTATAGCTTGTGCTCCCACTTATAATGATTGCTGTCTGTTCTTTGCCTATCTCGAATCCCTTCCGATATGTTTAAAACAGCTTTTATGGTTTCAGAAAACATTAAGTTTTAGCCTTAAGAAAAAGTACAATGGCTATCTTTAAATAAAACTAAATTATATACTGTTCCATCAAATGCATTGAAGTGTTAAGGCTGCCAGGGAAGCTGTCATCTCTTATCTACTTCCAATTATTTCAGATTTTATTTTTTACTGAACTGCTTGCTCTTGTACCTTTAATTTTTGCATTTCCCTCAGCAAACACTACACAGAACTTTCAAGATTAATTGTGTGCACATTTTCCAGGATGGCCACACAGTTATCAGCAGTTTCCATTCTTATTAACATCCTGTGAAGAAACTGAAAACATTGTCATCTGTTTTAGCATGTCTGGCAGGAGATTTGTGCATATTCTTAGATTAACTTGTTTGTATGCCACCATGCTTAATTGTGAAGCTGTAAATGAGTTTAAAATGTTGAATATTTCCCTGTTTAAACTAAATGCTTAAATAGTCTGTCCCTGCTTTGACACAATTCTAACTGTGCTTGTTTGAGAAAGACATTCTAAAATAAAACTGTGGAGAATCAGCTGAGCTGTGAGTGATGTCATTGGAATGTTCCTTGTTGCTAAGATGATTTAAACAGCTGACCAACAGAAAAATAATCTTTTTTACAGCTGACTGCTATATTTTGAAATTAGACAGTTGAGGCAGTTTAGACAGCTGAGACTGCTGAAGACAGTTGAGACTGAGAAACTGTGCAGTTTGTCAAGCACTGAGCAGTCAGTTGACACCAAGAAAAGAGAACTCACCAAGAAAACTATAAGCTTGCCTTGGCCTAGCTATTATATCTTAGAGTAGATCAGAAACACAATTTCTTTAGTTAGATCAGGAAAGTCTAGTTAATAAGATACAGTTTTTCTTGGATTACTATCCTGCAGTTTGATTTGACATTTCTGGTGATTGAATTCTAATGTTTATTATGAGTTATTGACTTTCAATCTTGTAATCATTTTTACTTATTATTATATGTTTTTCATTATTTTACATTGTGGCTGAAAACCATTTTTTTAAAAAAGATTAGAGAGTGCTTCTACTAGTTTGATACTCCCCAGGTCACCCTGAGGCCTGGCTGTTCTGCTCATAGCTATAATTTATTTTTGATAATTAATTTTCATAATTAGACACCCCTTTTGAAGGCACGAAGACCCTCTGATTGGTGGGAGCTTTTCTGTATTTATTTTGGGAAAGAGACACAGCTGGAAATCTGTGTCAGGATTAAGTGTTTGGATGTGTGAATTTTTTTGTGTGAGTGCATCAGAGGTCTTAAACTGGGATGCCTTGATCTGCAGTGTGTAATAAGAAAATACATTTGGGCGGACAGAGGTATATAGTCCAGTCCCAGAAAAATAGAGCATGTTTCTTTTGTGCTCTTAGGGGAAAATTGTGAAATAATAATTTTGTTTAATTGACCATCTCATATTGGAGTCAGTAGTGAGGACTGAAGGTCCTTAGTTACTGACCCGGGATAGTAAGGGACATCATTTAATTGTTGGCAGTCTGGTGGGATTTAGCTGGACATCACATTAATTGATTGCAGAGGTGGGATTTTTAATTTATTTCCAGTAGCCTGTGGGTAGTTGTCATTAAGGTGTGTACACTTGAAAGCCACATGGTAAATATTCAGAATTTCAGTCCACCACAGTTTTATTTACTTTTTTCAGTTAGATAGTCAGGGGTAGCAGGCAAGGATGTAAGCAGAAGATTTTAGCAAGCTGTGAAAGATCCAGTTGGCTAAGGAGTGTGAAGCCAGAGGATTGCTGCATGCCAGCCTGACCAATAAAGCAAGTATTTCAGCCTTGGTTGCAGCCGCAGCTCAGACCAGCCAGTTGGAGGATATCCAACCTGGTGTTGGTGATCTGTAGCCTACAGAGACAAGACAGTCCACATTTATATCAGAGGAACTGAGAATCCATCTGGAGTTAAAGAGATTGGAACTGGAGACTGAGGAAAAGCGGCACCAATGTGAACTGGAGGCCAAACATCTAGAGACTGAGGAGAAATTGCACCTGGAGACCCAATGTCTGGAGGCTGAGGAAAGGGAGAAACAGCACCAACATGAAGTGGAGGCCAAATATCTTAAACTGGAATCAGCAGAGAGGCTGATATGTTTAGAAGCTGAGAGCTGAGGACAATGAGAGCCAGCACTGGCATGAAATGGAGCTTCAAACCCTTTGAGAGGGTCATGGAGTTAATGAAGAAGGGAATAACTGGACCCCAGATGATGAAAAGGTCAGTAAACCTTTTCCTCAGTTCAAGGATGGGGATGACTTTGATAATTTTATTCATACTTTTTAGAGGGTATGCAGACAATATTATGCTGACCATGAGCTCTGGCTTGGCTCCTGACTCCCTTACTCTGTGGTAGAACTGTTCAGGCTGTAGCAAAGTTAAATTATGTAGATTGTTTGAATTATGAAAAAGTGAAATGTTGCTTGCTTGCTTGATGCTTCAAACTTACACCTGAATCTTATAGGAGAAGGTTTCATGAACACAGACACAAGGCAGATGAAAGTGTATGTGATTATATTGCTGACTTAAGTACTTACTTTCTCAGATGGGTGAGTGGGTGTCAGATCACTACTTTTAAGGGTTTGGCAGACCTTTTGATGAAGGCACAAGCCCTCAGTACTTTGTCTGCTGACATGAGAGTCTGGTTAGCAGACCATGACTGCAACTCTACACAGGCATTGTTGAGAAAAGGAGATCTCTACTTGGCAAGCAGAGCACAACTGCATAGGAGAGGAATACCCAGTGCTGTATATGGACATAAGGAACCCATGGGGGACAGTCTAAACCACTGCAAAAGTGTACACCAGTAACAGGAGAAACTACTAATCCAAAATGCATAGTTAGGAATTAGATATTTCAAGTGTAACCAGAGGGGACACATAGCAGTCAAATGTCCATCGAGGCAAGGTGAGAAACAAAGAATGAGGGAGCCAGCAACTGTTGATGACAAACTGCCAGTGGTAAGTTGTTTAGAAACAACTGGGGTGCCACATTATCACCAAACTTTATATCCAATCTTAGTAGATGGTAAACAGGTAACTGATAAGAGGGACACAGCTTCTGATATAACCATTGTGAGGCCTGCAGTGGTTAGAGAAGAGCAGTACTTGCTTGGGCAGTTGACTGCAGTCAGAGCATTGGGGGACCTCATTCCAAACACCTTTAGCTAGGGTTCATCTCGACTGGGAGGGTGAAAGAGGAAGCAAGCAAGTAGGTATGTTTAAGGATATTCCTGCAGATGTCCTGATAGGGAATACTTTTGATGATGCAGTACCTTGTGTACATGCAGTGACATGCAGTCAGGCTTGGAGAAAGGCATGCAGGACCAGTAGTTTGGGAGAGATCCAGAAAGATCTCATACTTGAAGCTAGGACTGGTGTTTTGGCTGTTTCAGAGAAGGTGCTATCTGGTAGCTGTAAGTCTGAATGTGAGCCACAGTTGCTGATGACTACAGGTACTGATGTTCCTTTGGACATGATAACTGCAAGGATGGTGGTGAGTGGTGGTACCCAGAGTAACAGCGAAGCACAGCTGTCAGAAGTGACTAGGCTTCCTGCAGAAGGGTAGCTGGGGAAGGTTATGAAGGTAAATTTGAGATAGGCTCAACTTACAGATCCTACATCACAAAGCTTGAGGGAGATGGCTAAGGAGGCACCTGAGGCTCAAGGAAGAGGGGAGTCTTTATACTGGAACAAAGGTTTGCTGTATAGAGAATGGACTTCTGGAGGTGGGCTAGAAGATGAAGTGATACGGCAGTTGGTAATGACTAGATCTTACTGTCTGCCACTTTTAGCCATAGCGCATGATATTCCTTTCTCAGGTCATATGGGCATAAGACATACTAAGTGACATATTATGCAATATTTCTATTGGCCTGGGATTGTGAGGGATGTGGTAGGATATTGTAGGACTTGTGAACAGTGCCAAAAAGTGGGCAAAGCAGGGGACAAGGCTAAGGCTCTGTTAATGCCTTTGCCTATTATCGAAGAGCTGTTTCAGAGATGCCCTTAGATATTGAGGGACCCCTGAGTACTCCTAGTTCTACAGGAAGGAAATACATCTTGATGGCAGTAGACTATGCTACCAGATATCCTGAGGCAGTGGTTCTGTCATCTGTTAAGGCAGAAAAGGTGGCAAATGTTTTGATAGAAATATTCAGCAAAGTAGGTTTTCCATGGGAAATACTGACTGACCGAGGTGCCAACTTCATGTCCGACCTGCTGACTTGTCTGTGGAAGCATTGTGGGGTGAAACATCTAAAGACCACCCCCTACCATCCCTAGACTAATGGCCTTGTGGAGAGGTTAAACTCTACATTGAACACTATGCTATGGGCATTTGCAGACCAGTTCAAAAGGGAGTGGGACAAGTATTTGCCCTATCTGTTATTTGCGTACAGGGAAGTACCACAGGAATCTATGGGGCTTTCACCCTTTGGGTTGTTATACAGGCATAGGGTGAGGGGGTCTTTAGATTTATTTTGAGGCAAATGTGAGAGTGAATTTCACAAAGAGTCTGCTGTGGCTTATGTTCTCAACTTCCGGACAAGACTTAAGGAGCTCATGGGTTTATTTCAAGAAAACCTAGCAGTGGCTCAGCAACAAAAGAAAGTGTGGTATGACAGGAATGCTCGGACCTGAGAGTACGCTGAGGGACAGAAGTTGATGGTACTTGTTCCTGTTAGACATAACAAGTTACAAGCAGCTAGGGAGGAACCCTTTGAGGTGGTGAAGGAAATCAATGATGTGAACTACATGGTAAATTTAGTAGGTAGGAGACAAGGGCACAAAATGCACTATGTGAATATGATGAAACCTTATCATGACAGGTTGGCCCTAGTATTGAGTATTCATTGTGGATGGCAGGAAGAGTCTGAAAGGGATATGGTAACCTATGTTTTGGGTGAGGCTAGGATTGACACTTCTGTGGAAGAGATCGCCATATCACTGCAGTTAACTCCTAAACAAATCCGGGAGATAAAATCGATATTGCAGGAATTTGGAAATATGTTCACAGGGAAACTTGGGTGTACTGACTTGGTGCAGCACCATGTGGACACAAGACTCCAAAAACCTATTAAGCAGGTTCCCTACAGAGTATCTGACAGAGTGATGCAGACTCTTAAAGAAGAAATAAGGGAAATGCTAGAATTAAGTGTAATTCAAGAGTCTAACAGTCCTTGGGCTTCCTCAGTATTGTTAGTGCCAAAGGATGGTATGAGGTGTGTAGATCAGAGTGTGTATGTACCTTTAAGAAGCTTTCCATGGGGTTGGACATGTGTATAAATAGTGAGCATGTGAAAGATGGACTGCAATTTTGTAGATAGCTGTTGGGATGTAAGCATGCATGTATGTAATGGTTTGTCAGTTAATCAGTTCGTTTATATTTTATGTTGCTGCTATCCATCTTGATGTGTTTTTATATAATAAAGCATATAAAAAACTACCCCACCTGTTCATCTTGAATCATAACATAGGATGAGTGACATGGTGTCAGAATGGGATCCAGAATCAAGACCAAGAGGCATTCAGTTAATGTTGGAGGAATATAGAGGAATGGATCATCCCTACTGCATGTACTGCTCACAAAGGTCAGAAACAAATTCCAGGTACTAAAACTTGCTTAAATGCTTTCTTACTTGAAGAATATAAAATGAAGCACTCAGAATGCTCAAAACAAATTTCTAGTTAAATGAAATGCCTGAAACTGTGACATATTGATAAAAATATTCAAAATAGTAACACAATTGTTTGAAATAATGTCTGAATTGCATGAAATGTATAAAGTAAGGAAAATGACCACATTTTTTCACTATGTGCTACTTTTTCACATTAATTAAAGCAATTCAAAATATCCAAAGTAAACAAAGTGTTTGCAAGTTTGTGCAGTATTACAATACAGTTATTTCACAAGATACAGTCATTTCAAAGCATATTTCACAAAGTACAGTATTGCAAAGAGTTTATTGTGCATTTGAATGTTATTACAAGTACCTGGTGTGTGCGCATGTTCGTACGTAATGAAAAGGGCCATATTTGCAATGTGTTTAAGCATACTCTGTTGGCATAGCTGAAGGGTTTCAAAAACCTGGTTCACTTGTATTTGATAATAATATTGCAGAGAATTGGAGAGTGCTTGAGAAAAAGTACAATATTTTCATTCAAGCAGCATTTTCTGACAAAGATGCACATACAAAGGCATTTTTTCCTGCTTAAGTTAGCTGGTCCAGAAGCCAGAGAGAGTATTCATTTGTGTATGTATCTGCTGTATATGCAGGGGAGGGGGAAGACTGCCATATAGCTTTACCAGCTGAAACAAGGGAAGACCCCAAGTGCTTAAAATGTAAATTTAGAGAAATGTGTAACCTCCAATAAATATTACAATGGAAAGGCACTTATTTTACACAAGAGATTAAAAGCCTGGGAACTTTTGCAGCATATATAACTGACTTGAGAAACAAAGCTAATGTTGATAGTATGCAGCACATGGTTAAACTGAACAGACCCAAGCACATGGAAGCTACTGTGAGTCCTGCAGCAGTCCCTGGGAAACCCCGTAACTTTCTAGCAAATTCCAGAGCACGCACAGCCTCAGTGAAGCACAAGGGTGAGTCAGCAAACTCAAAGCATGTGGCCTCACCTAACCTCATAGTCAACTGTCACAACTGTGGTAACAATCATGTATCTAAAAGAGAAAAGTGCTTAGCTTTTGGTCAACAGTGCCACAGATGTAAAAAGTGGAATCATTTCCAAAGAGTTTGTAACCAAAAGAGGTTTACTGAGCAATTACAAAGCTGTGACCCTACTTTTTATGTTGATGGTGTGTCTGTGCTTAATGAACCAGTCAGTGCAGTAGATTTATGGGCAAAGAATGAAGTATTTTGTACTGTTTGGATTAACGGGAGACCCGTAGAGCTCAAAGTTGACACAGGTTCAAAGTGCAATGTTATGTTAGCAGAAACATTTGCTAGAGTATGTGCTGGTGAGAAATTGGATTTGGCAAAGTGTGCAAAGCTTGTTGCTTATGGTGATGAAGAAATTCAGACTGAAGGCTCAGTAGTGCTTTCATGTTACTCTGCTGGGAAGAGCTATGACTTGCAATTTTACATAGTCAAAAGGCACGTGCAGTTATTATTAGGCCTCAGAGACAGTTTGAAAATAGAACTACTTTAATTTAATAAGGAAGTCCACCATGTAAGCTTGAAAGACAACTGTTCTAATTTTACCCAGTCTATTTTTTCTACCTATGGTGATCTTTTCAAAGACAAACTAGGCAAACTCCCAATTGTGTACTCCATGAAGTTAGACCCTGAAGTCAGCCCACTTGTCAGACCAGCCCAGAAAGTTCCATTAGCTATGCAGAACAGAGTCAACATCAAGCTAGACAAAATGGTGCAGCAAGGAGTGATTTGTCCAGTAGAAAAACCTATTAAATGAGTATCTTACATGGTAGTAGCTCATAAGAAAAGTTCAGATGATATCAGAATATGTATTGTTCCATGAGATTTGAAAAAAATCACTGAAAAGACCTCATCATCCAATGCATACAGTCGAAGAAGTTGCTGCTCTTATACGAAATGCCATTGTTTGACCTATCTTGGATGCAAAAAGTTAATTTTGGCAAATTTTGCTTGACCGAAAATCTTCATTGCTAACTACTTTCAATACTCCTTTCAGCAGGTACAGATTTTTGAGAATGCCATTTGGGATAAATTCTGCCAGTGAAATCTTCCAGCATGCCATGAAACAAATGTTTCTGGTTATCCATGTGCTATTATAGTAGATGATATTCTTTTAGGAGGTAATGGTGAAGCCAAACATGACAGAAACCTCAAGAAAGTTCTGGAAAGAGCATGTGAGGTGAATCTTAAGCTGAATCCACAGACATACAAATTCAGGCTGTAAGAAGTTACTTATGTTGATCATTTGTTTACCAGTTTAGGCTTACTATGAGATCCTTCCAAACAAACAGCAATTCTTGAGATGCCAGCTCTAGACAATATTCAACCATACAACATTTTCTTGGCATGTTTAATTATCTAAGCAAGTTCATTACACAGTTGAGCCAACTTTTAGCACCGGTCAGAGATTTGACACACAAAGATGTGTCCTGGTAACACCAAACAGCATTTGATGTCCTGAAACAGAGAATTGCCAGTCCACTACTTTGAGATACTATGATGTTCACAAACCAGTTACTCTTTCTTGTGATGCTTCAAAATGTGGTCTTGGTGCAGTCATTCTTCCAAGAGGGAAGAGAGGTAGTCCAGTAGCCTATGTGTCCAGAACTCTAACCAAAACCAAGATGCAGTATGCGCAGATAGAGAAAGAGCTCTTGGCAATTGTGTTTGCATGTTCGAAGTTCCATGATTATATTTATGGCTGACCTATTCACATTGAAACTGATCATCAACCTCTAGTCACTATTTTGAGAACATTTGTGCATATAACACCTGCAAGATTGCAACGCATGATGTTGAAATTGCAAAAGTATCATTTCAATCTTACCTACACAAAAGGCAAACTTCTTTATCTTGCTGATACTTTATCCAGATCATCCAGAAATACCACTGAACAGCATGAAAATGAGCAACTTGATTTTGAAGTCATGGAAGTGAGAAACTTTTCTTCCACACATCTTGATGAGGTTAGAAGTCACACAACTTCACAGTGGCGGCTGGTGACTTCAAATCATAGGGGGGTTGCAGGAGCCAGCTGAATGGGTGGCGTCAAGAGGGGGGGTGTGACCAACCAGAAAGGGGAGGAGCTATGCGCAAAACCACAAAAACTAACTTTAATTAAATACACTGCCCTGGGTGGCAAACCATCATTATGAGAGTCCAATCAAGACAAAAATAAGTGTAGAAGAATAAAAATATTTCAATGCATTGGCTGCATGACAGCTTACTTAATATCTAGATGGAAACAAAAGGTTGTGAGGCATGAAAAAATAAATTACTTTTTAAATACATTACTGGAATGCCAGTCAAAATCAAGTACAAGCAAAACCAGAAGCACTCAACTCAAACCACTTCTCCTTGCACTGCAGTTCTAATTATAATTTATATTCAGCTTTATTAAAGTGCCAAGTAACATGCTGAAAGTAGAAATCTCTGTGATGCCCCACTTGTAAAAATGTTTCTTATCCAAAAAAGACCTGCTGCCTGACAACTATCTACTTGTTTCATGGGGAAAACATGTAAGTAAAAAATGAAAAGCAAACAAGAAACAAGCTCAAGATACATTGCTTAAAGGATTACTGTACAGGTTATGGACCACACATGATTGGCATTCTGTTTAGTTTACGGGTAAAGTCTGTAGAGATGACTGGAAGTCTCCAACAAGTGTAATGAGCTTTTAAAATAATGGAATCCTGTCCTTTAATACCCAAGGCTTATACATTATCTAGTCAAGTATTCTCTGCATGGCAACAACAGAAAGGCTTTCAATGTTGGCAATTCTTTAACAGTATGCTTATTAAAGCTTACTTGCATCTTATGATCTCAGACAAGCTTACATTATGGTCATTAAAGCATTGCTACTTAAACACAGAGCAACAGGCACTTTGAGTAATAAGCATAAATCAACAGTACAAAAATATGACAGAAACCAGACCTTTCTGCAAAATCAAGGACAGATGAAAAGCCACTGTAGTACTTGTGTCTACCTTGGATGGGGGGGGGGGACACACTGCACATTTACACTGCATAAATACTCCTTGCCTTGCTTGGACACATCCAGAGTCAGTACATGGTGGAGTGGGGTGCAACAAGTATGTCACAATTTGAAATGTCTCTGGCTGACTGTGATGGCCCTGACACATGTGTCATACCTCTCAACCTCAGAGCAAGAAATCTGGACAAAGCCATACACAGAAGTGGGACAAATGCCCACAAATAAGGACAATTTTAAATATTGCTCTAATAAACTTAGAAAGATAATAGAATAGGTCTTGCATTAGTATGACTTTTCTGAAGGGTATAAAATCTGAAACTCAAATGTCTGCTATTATTTTCTAACTTCAGTCTTTAGTGATTTGTCACTAATTTGCCAAAAAACACAATTTTATGAAAAATGGACCAAATGTGATGCAAAAATATAAAATAGCCACACAATACAGCTGGGAACCTGTCAAAGAAGGGACACTTTAATATTAGTACTGCTAACTTGAGCAGCTGACAAAATAAAATAATCTACATGCATTTCAAGTAATCTATAACTTTGATTATTACAGTTATTTCTTAATTGTAAACCCTCCATGTTTTCTTCCAAAATTGCTATTTTGCGGAGGGATTATTAGGGGGAAGAGCAACATTTTAAGCCAAAATCGGAGACAGTTGAGAGGTTGGCTATGCCTAATTCTATAAAGCAATTTATTTGCATGTACCTCTCAACCTGTTAATGCAGTAAATCTGAACAAGGCCAAATATACTGGGGGAACATATAAACAGTACTAAAAATTGCTTGTATAAATTGAGACAGTTGATAGAATAACAGTTCTTACTTTAGCATGCATTTTTCTGAAGGTTATGAAGTCTGAAACTCAGTGTATCATTATTTAGTGACTTAATTTCTAAATGATTTGCCAGAAAACTACAAATTTTATGAAGAACAAACCAAAAATAAGAAGCAAAAATCTATTCATTCTTTGAAAATCTGGACAGTTGGGGGGTATAGTTCAGCTGGGCCTGTCTGAGTTTTTTGCCCTACCCCCCTGACAAAATCACGGTTGAATGGAGCCTCTGCAGCCATTCCTATGAACCATTACTTGGCTATTTCACTCCATTTACCATAAACACTAATGTGCATACTGCTTTACTTGTATGATGAGTTGGACTTCATTTGAAAGTTTTATTTTGTATTTTATAGCACAAACACTAAGTCATCTACTAAACAAAGCAATGCAGTCTTACAATAAAAACTTAGCATTAAAACTTCTCTGCTCTTGAAACTCACATTCATTGAAACATCATTGAAACCCACATTCAAAGAAAATACATTTTGCCAGTGGCAGATAAAGATTAATTTTGGGCTGTTTTCAAATCATAGGCCCCTTGCATATGAAACATACATGTGCTCTTTGATACACCTTCCTCATTGTACTAAATTATATTCCTTGTACAATATATTACAGTTTTTAGAAGGCGTTTTAAATTTGTTTTGAACATTTTTCCAGTAAACAATGAAACAAAATGCATGCACCCATAATGACAAAACTGCCCAGTTCAGAACATTTATCATAAAAGTCTACTCAGACTTCTGCAGTCCACCATTATCAGTAAATATGCACAATTCTACAGTCCACCATTATCAGTAAATATGCACAATTCTACAGTCCATTATCAGTAAATATGCACAATTCTACAGTCCATTATCAGTAAATATGCACTATCTCTGAAGAAGTAAAAGTCATCTAAATAATTCCACATTAAAGAAATCTGTAACTAATGAAGAGGTTGCTGCTAGCAAACACCTTTATATTTCATGGTTTCATCGAAAAATAAAGTGCCTGTTGCCCCTCCGGAATAAATTGCCTATATTACATTAAAAAAATGATAAGCTAGTAATATTGCAAGAGGAAATGGGTGGCAAACTGATAACGAACTCATAGTTAGTATCTTCACCAAGGAGAACATTCTCAGTACAGCAGCATCCACCCCTTGTGGGAGTAGAACCCACAGCCTTCTGCATCAAAGACAAGTACACAACTTGTTGTGCTATTAACAAGGCAAACCAACTTCACTTAAGCAGCACTAAACTTCTGTTCCCCTGCAGCTCTCAGCTCCTTGTAAAATCTACTCAATACTCAACTTTGCAGCACAAGAAAACTGAAAAAAGCCAAAATGTATTGGGGGGGTCAAAAGCCCAAAAACCAGGGACACAAACATTGCTTGTATAATCTTGGAACGTTGCTAGAACCATACATTTTACTGCCAAGCTCCCTGTGCAAAACAGAGCAACATACCACTATGCCAAATCAGCTGCTTTGTAAAAGAGGAAGACTGAAACTTAAATGGCTATCATTTAGTGAATTCAGTTCTCACCATAGCTGTCAACCTCTTAGTACAAAACACCTGGACAAACCCAGTAATGAGGAAATACAGCCCTCAAACATTCAGTGAATTAAGTTCTTGCCATAGCTGTCAACCTTAGCACAAAAGACCTGGACGAAGCCAATAATGAGGGAATGCAGTCCCAAAAATAGGGACAAATTTCAAATATTCATCTTATAAACTTAGAAAATTGCTAGAATAAAAGGTTGTGTTATGGTTGTGTTACTATGTATTTTCTGAAGAACAGGAAGTCTGAAATTCAAATGCCCGTCAATTTTACTGCTGACAGAATAAAAACAATTTTCAGCAGAGACCCAGGGAGAAATACTGCAGACACGTCTTTGTAAAATGACAGGGCACCAGAGCAAATCCACACAAACACAGGGAGGAGATGCAGACTCCACACAGAAGGCACCCCAGCCAAGAATCAAACCAGAAAACCTATAGCTGTGAGGCAACAATACTTCCACTGCACCATCAAATATGCAAGGACTTAAACATTCAGAAACCTGAAGTCTGAAATTCATATGCCTGTCAATTTTATTTAACATTTGTTAATCAGGACAGTCTGACTTGGAACAAAAAAAAAATTCAGCAGCGGCCCAGAAAGAAATAATGTAGACATGTCTTTGTAACATGGGAGGACACAAAAGCAAACCCACACAAACACAGGGAGAAGATAAAGACCCCACAAAGAAGGCACCCCAGCCAAGAAGCAAACTTGAGAACCTGCAGCTGTGAGGCAACAATGCTACAACTGCCCCATCAAATATCAAGCATTACAGCATTTACAAACCACAGATATTATGAGGAACAGATCAGATCAAACATGAGGCAAAAATCTGCAGTTTTTTTCACAAATGGTGGTGGGTAGGGAATTAAGGTCTTTAAAACCTGCATACAAGGTACAGGATTCAAGCCTGAGGTATTCCCTACCACACACACAAAGACCTGTAGTAGCAAACCACAAAAACTAAATATACTGCATTGGGTGCCAAACAGTTGTCATGAGAGTCCAATCAAGACAAAATGAAGTGTAGAAGAATAAAAATATTTCAATGCATTGGCTGCATGACAGCTTAATATCTAGATGGAAACAAAAAGGTTGTGAGGCATGAAGAAATAAATTACTTTTTTAAATACATTAATGGAATGCCAGTCAAAATCAAGTATAAGAAAAACAAGCAGCACTCAACTCAAACCACTTCTTGCACTGCAGTTCTAATTATAATTTATATTCAGCTTTATTAAAGTAACAAGTAACATGCTGAAAGTAGAAATCTCTGATGCCCCCACTTGTAAAAATGTTCCTTATCCAAAAAAAGACCTGCTGCCTGACAACTACTTGTTTCATGGGGAAAACATGATCAAAGTAAAAAATGAAAAGCAAACAAGAAATAAGCTCAAGATACATTGCTTAAAAGGATTACTGTACAGGTTATAGACCACACGATTGGCATTCGGTTTATGGTTAAAGCCTGCAGAGATGACTGTAAGTCTCCAAGTGTAATGAGACTCTTAAAATAATGTAATTCTGTCCTTTATTACAAATACTGGCATATGCATTTCAATACCCAAGGCTTATAGATTATTTAGTTAAGTATTCTCTACATGGCAACAGAAAGGCTTTCAATGTTGGCAATTCTTTAACAGTATGCTTATTAAAGCTTACTTGCATCTTACAATCTCAGCCAAGCTTACCTGATGGTCATTAAAGTATTGCTACTTAAACACAGAGCAACATGCACTTTGAGTAATAAGCATAAATCAACAGTACAAAAATATGACAGAAACTAGACCATTCTGCAAAAATCAAGGACAGATGAAAAGCCACTCTAGTACTTGTGTCTACCTTGGATGGGTGGGATTCTGTGCACATTTACACTGCATAACTACTCCTTGCCTTGCTTCGACACATCCAGAGTCACTACATGGGGGAGTGGGGTGTAACAAGTATGTCACAGTTTGAAATGTCTCTGGCTGACTTGTGATGGCCCTGACACATTTGTCATACCTCTCAACCTCAGAGCAAGAAATCTGGACAAAGCCATACAAAGAAATGGGACAAAGGCCCAAAAATAAGGACAATTTTTAAAATATCGCTCTTATAACCTTAGAAAGCTAATAGAGGTCTTGCATTAGTATGAATTTTCTGAATGGTATGAAATCTGAAACTCAAATGTCTGTCATTATTTTCTAACTTCAGTCTTTAATTATTTGTCACTAATTTGCCAAAAAAACACAATTTTATGAAAAATGGACCAAAAATGTGATGTAAAAATATAAAATAGCAACACAATACAGCTGGGAACCTGTCAAAGAAGGGACACTTTAATATTAGTACTGCTAACTTGAGCAGCTGACAAAATAAAATAGTCTACATACATTTCTGAAATAAAAGTAATCTGATTATTACAGTTATTTCTTAATTATAAACCCTCCATGTTTTCTTCCAAAATTGCTATTTTGCAGAGGGATCATTAGGGGAAGAGCAACATTTTGAGTCAAAATCAGGGACAGTTCAGAGGTTTGGCTATGCCTAATTCTATAAAGCAATTTATTTGCATGTACCTCTCAACCTGTTAATGCAATAAATCTGGACAAGGCCAGATATATTGGGGGAACAAACAGTACTAAAAATTGCTCTTGTATAAACTGGGACATAAATCTGGACAAGGCCAAATATATTGGGGGCAACATATAAACAGTACTAAAAATGCTCTTCTATAAACTGGGACAGTTGATAGAACAGGTCTTACTTTAGCATGCATTTTTCTGAAGGTTATGAAGTCTGAAACTAGTGTGTCATTATTTAGTGACTTAATTCCTAAATGATTTGCCAGAAAACCACAAATTTTTATGAGGAACAAATCAAAAATAAGAAGCAAAAAAATCTATTAATTCTTTGAAAATCTGGACAGTTGGGAGGTATGGTTCAGCTGGGGCTGTCTAAGTTTGCCGCCCTTCCACCTCACAAAACCCTGGTCGAATGGAGCCTCCCTGCAGCCATTCCAATGATCCATTACTTTGCTATTTCACTCCATTTACCATAAACACTAATGTGCATACTGATTTACTTCTATGATGATTTGAACTTCATTTGAAAGTTTTATTTTGCATTTTACAGCACAAACACTAAGACATCTGCTAAACAAACTTGGCATTAAACCTTCTCTGCCCTTGAAACTCACATTCACTGAAACAACATTAAAATCCACATTCAAAGAAAATACATTTTACTCGTGGCAGATAAAAATTAATTCTGGGCTGTTTTCAAATCATAGGCCCCTTGCATATGAAACATACATGTGCTCTTTGATACACCTTCCTATTGCTTTGAACATTTTTCCAGTAAACAATGAAACAAAACTGTCCAATTCAGAACATTTCCATTATAAAAGTCTACTCAAATTTCTACAGTCCACTATTATCAGTAAATATGCACAATTCTACAGTCCACCATTATCAGTAAATATGCACAATCTCTGAAGTAGTAAAAAAGTCATCTAAATAATTCCACGTTAAATAAATCTGTAATGAAGAGGTTGGTGCTAGCAATCACCTTTATATTTCATGGTTTCATCGAACAATAAAGTGTCTGATGCCCCTGTGGAATAAATTGCCTAAATTACATTAAAAATAAGCTAGTAATATTGCAATAGGAAATGGATGGCAAACTGATAACAGGCTCATAATTAGTATCTTAACTTTCAGTATGGCAGCATTCACCCCTTATGGGAGTAGAACCAACAACCTTCTGCATCAAAAGCAAGCATGCAGCCTGTTGTGCTATTAGCACTAAACTTCTCTTCCCCTGCAGCTCTCAGCTCCTTGTAAAATCTACTCAATACTCAACTGCATCTCAACTTCGCAGCACAAGAAGTCTGGAAAAAGCCAAATTTATTGGGGTGGGTCAAAAGGGCAAAAACCAGGGACACATTAAACATTGCTTGTATAATCTTGGAAAGCTGCTAGAATAAAATGCTGTGTTACCACGGTACCACCATACATTTTACTGCCAAAGTCCCTGTGCAAAAAAGAGTCAGAACAACATACCACTATGCCAAATCACCTGCTTTGTGAAAGAAGACTGCTGTGTTACCACTGTACATTTTACAGACAAGGTCCCTGTGCAAAACAGTCAAGAGCAACATACCACTACACCAAATCAGCTGTTTTGTGAACGAGAGGAAAACTGAAACTTAAATGGCTATCATTTAATGAATTCAGTTCTCACCATAGCTGTCAATGTCTTAGCACAAAACACCTGGACAAACCCAGTAATGAGGGAATACAGCCCTCAAACATATTCAGTGAATTCAGTTCTTGCCATAGCTGTCAACCTTAGCACAAAAAACCTGGACAAAGCCACTAACAGGGTATTACAATCCCAAAAATAAGGACAAATTTCAAATAGTCATCTTATAAACTTAAAAAATTGCTATAATAAAAGGTTGTGTTACTATATATTTATTGCTAGAATAAAAAGTTGTTTTACTATGTATTTTCTGAAGACTATGAAGTATGAAATTCAAAATGCCTGTCAATTTTACTTCTGATGGAACAAAAACAATTTTCAGCAGAGGCCCAGGGAGAAATACTGTAGACATGTCTTTGTAAAATGGCAGGATACCAGAGCAAATCCACACAAACACAGAGATAAGATGGAGACTCCACAGCCAAGAATCAAACCACAAACCCTGCAGCTATGAGGCAACAATACTGCCACTGCACCATCAAATATGTAAGAAATTAAACATTCAGAAACCTGAAGTCTGAAATTCAAATGCCTGTCAATTTTATTTAACATTTGTTAATCAGGACAGTCTGACTTGGAACAAAAAAACAATTTTCAGCAGAGGCTGAGGAAGAAATAATGCAGACATGTCTTTGTAACATGGGAGGACACAAAAGCAAACCCACACAAACACAGGGAGAAGATACAGACGCCACAAAGAAGGAACCCCAGCCAAGAATCAAACCTGAGAACCTGCAGCTGTGAGGCAACAATGCTACCAGTGCACCATCAAATAAAAGCAAGCCCACACAAACACAGGGAGAAGATAACAGACCCCACAAAGAAGGAACCCCAGCCAAGAATCAAACCTGAGAACCTGCAGCTGTGAGGCAACAATGCTACTACTACACCATCAAATATCAAGCATTGTAATATTTACAAACCACAGATATTATGAGGAACAGATCAGATCAAATATGAGGCAAAAATCTGCAATTTTTTTCAAATGGTGGTGGGTAGGGAACTCAAGTCTTTAACACCTGCATACAGGGTACAGGGTTCAAGCCTGAGGTATTCCCTACCACACCACCATGAGCACCTAGGGCATTTTCACACACACACACACACACACAGTCCAGCATAACACTTCCCTAACCAGTCAGCATAATCACACACTTCCCTAACCAGTCAGCATAATCACACACTTCCCTAACCACAGTCCAGCATACATTCAAATAGTAATAATTAACATACACACACTACAAAGCATCAGTCCAGTATACATTCAAACAGTAATAAAATAATTAGCACACTTACTTGTCCTGGCTGTCCATTCTCCATAATGTACATCCAAATGCCCGCGCAATAATCCAAAGACCCGCGAGATCCAAACCCTATAATCCAAAGACCCGCGAGATCCAAACCCTTCCCGACGACGTGAGACTGACTGCTGGTGTTGCAGTCCGGCCCTGACGCTTTCCCAGCGAGTCTGTGCACTTTAAAAGTGCACAGACGTCTCCTCATGTTTCCCTACCCGGACAGCCGGGAGCATGCGCAGTAGACTGGACTACTGCGCATGCGCGAATTTTAAAACTTTTTTTTTTTTTTTTTTTTTAATTTCTTTTTAGTTCTTTTTGTTGAGGGGGCTGCAGTCCGGCAGTCCAATAGCACGGGCCGCCCCTGTATATACTATTTTGTTTGCTCGTTTCCCACCTTTTGTAGCCAGTACATATCCCAAGCTTTGCTTGTCTCAGGACTTTATTTTCTGTGCTCAGAGCTATCCAGACCT
This sequence comes from Protopterus annectens, assembly GCF_019279795.1. Taxonomy (NCBI): domain Eukaryota; kingdom Metazoa; phylum Chordata; order Ceratodontiformes; family Protopteridae; genus Protopterus; species Protopterus annectens. Next base: position 1,811,500,308 of record NC_056733.1, read on the forward strand.
TGCATTGGTAAAGGGAAGTCCTATTGCCTACCAGTGGGACTGGTGAGCATTGTACTGCCTATCTAATGCTAGAGGAGTGGTTTCCAGCTCTGAAATTGTAATTTTATTAGCCTTTTGGGCTGATTTCTATCCCTTTCAACTTTCTGGCTTAAAAACGCGTGTGTTTGCATATTTTTCACATCGTGCTGCACTGCAAGGCTACAGCTAAACTATTCCAGGTGCCAGAAAGTGTGCTCTTCAAATTTTCCCTTAAAACTAGCTGGTTTCTCAGTAGTAGCACTAAAATCTGAACCCCTGTGACTAGCACTTGCTCTAGAACCTGCTGGAAAGCACTAGGAAGCCTGAAACAGATACAAACACTCAGTTCTCCTTGTCAATAAGGAGAAATTAATCATAGGCACTAAACAGCCTATAATTGCAATGTACCTTGCAAAGGTAAGGGAAAATAGCTCTTAAACTTTACATAAAAGCACATAAACAGGCATGTCCAAGGGTCAGCTTCCGGTGATTTCTCCTGTCCACCTGGTGAATCTGGGCATACTGGGGCAATGCGGCAACTGCCTCATGTACACAGACAATCCTCTCCTCCTACCACCCAACACTACAACCTGCGAGAGATGCACTTACATAGCCAAACTGGAAGCAAAGCTCTCTCCGGCCAAGATTGTACTAGACAGTCAAGAGGAGAAGGTTAACACCTGCATCACACCTCAAGCAACTCATAGCCCTTCAAAGCCCACACCATCAACACCCACACATAGCAACACTAAACCCACATATGTGGAGGCCCTTAACATTAACCTGCCCAAGCAACAAGGACCTCCAAAGCCAAAACGCAAACAAACACCAGTCACAATCAAAGAGACACATAGCTCACAACACCAGTGTGCCACCCAACAACAGCCCCTAAGGCAAGACAATGTACCCAACACTTTAGTCATTGGTGACTCTATAGTCAGGCACACTGATGTCCCACTCACCAGACTGAACAAGGAGAAAATTACAGTCAGCTGCCTGTTGGGTGCCAGGATCTGCCACATAACGCATGCACTCAAGTAACTCCAGAACAAGTACAAATATGACTCTGTCATTGTCCATGCTGGAGTGAATGACTTGAGACGTACCTCCCTGGACTACATGAAAAGAGATATGGAAGAGCTCTTGGATCATGTGACCCAGGCAGGTATGACCCTAGCCCTGAGTAGCATCCTGCCTTCGCCAAGAATGATACCACAGTATAAGGACAAAATGATTGACTTCAACAATTGGCTAAGTTTCTGGTGTCATTCAAAGGGGATCCGGTATTTGTCTGCCTGGGAAGACATGATCGACAAACCACGATGCTTTGCCAGAGATGGTCTGCACCTGTCACCCCTGGGATTCAGGTTACTGGCTAAAGCTCTTGCCACCCCTATAGTGCCTTTTTTAGGCAAGGTTCAAAGGATAAAACCAACACTGTAGCAAATAAAAGCAGGCGAAATCTGAAGGTAATGCTACTCAATGCTAGAAGTCTAAACCTCAAAATGCACTCTCTCGAGGCACTCCTAAAAATGGAGAACATTGATATCTGTGCAGTAACTGAGACCTGGTTCAAGGCTCCAGAGAGCACCCCTGCAATACCAGGCTACAATTCTTACCACACTTTTCGGCCACAAAACCAGGACCGAAACACTAAAGGTGGAGGAGTGTCCATATTCACCAAGGATATTCACACCACCAGGCTTGTTGCCCAACACAATGCATCTGAAATTCTCCAGGTGCAACTAACACTAGGTAAGACTGCAATCCAAATTGTAGCTTGCTACAGATCCCCATCCATGCCCCAAGATTCTCACTACACCTTTCTAAACATACTGGAAAATATTAAGATACAACCAAACACCCTAATACTGGGTGATTTCAACTACCCTGCCATTAATTGGGAAAACTACTCAGGTCCAACTCCTTTTCCCAACGGTTCTTGGAATTCATAAATTCCAATGTCCTGGATCAACTAATCCATTGTCCCACCAGGGGCTCCAATATCCTAGACCTGGTCATTACCAACATGGGAGATAGATGCTCCACACCAGTGGTCCCCCCCCCTCGTTAGTCAGGTCTGACCATAAGCAAATCACCCTTGATATCCACATCGCACCCCCACCCCCAGTAAGGAAACCTCCTTAAAAAACTTCTCCAAAGCCAACTTCAAGCTACTGAAGTCAGAAGTGACAAACTTCACAACACCCACGCAGATGGGATCTGGAAGTTCGACTGCAGAATCCTACACTAAGGCACTGTACGAGCACATCCACTTGTGCATGAATCATGCCATCCCAAATAGAACCAAGATGCTCTTCTCCAAAAAAAGGCAGCCAGTCTGGTGGTCCCTTGCTATAAACAAACTATACAACAAAAGGAAGAAACTGTTGCAAAAAAGAGGAAAATCCCAGGATGCAAAAAACTCCCTCACCAGCCTCAGTAAGAAGCTGAGATCCCTTATAAAATCCTCAAAAGCTAGTTACGAAAATAAAATTGCCAAAGATTCCAAAGACAACCACAAGGCATTCTATAGTTATGTCAAGAATCTAAATGGCAATGCTCAGATCTGCTCTGAGTTACAACAGAATGGCATTAAATATACTGATCCCAAGGATATTGCCAATATCCTGGCAGATCGATTTAGTGCCAACTTCACCCCACTCCCACCCCCTAAAGGGCCCATCTCAATACCAAAAGATTGCCAAATTCCGATAATCACGGCCACACAGGTAGAAACCGCACTCTCCAAAGCTAAGAATACAGCATCCATGGGACCAGATGACATCCCAGGCTATGTACTACATGAACTACAAAATGAACAGGCACCTCACCTAAGTGTGATGTTTAATCATAGCCTCACCACAGGCTTCGTGCCCACTGAGTGGCGCACAGCTACAGTTATCCTGCTCCACAAGGGAGGCTCCACCTTAGATCCCAGGAACTACCGTCCCATCAGTCTGACAAGCCTGATTTGCAAGGGCATGGAACACATTATCATGGAACTTATAAACAAAAACATTGGCAACCTTCAAACACTAGACCCCACCCATTTTAGGTTTGTGAAGGGCTGATCTTGTCTCCTGAATCTGATTGACTTCTTCGAATCAGTCTCCAGAGCTGTGGATGAGGGTAAGGCAGTCCACACAGCCTATCTGGACCTCGCCAAGGCCTTTGACACCATCCCCCACTCTGGAATCATATATAAACTTACTAAGCTGGGCATAAATCCCTACGTCACTCGATGGGTTGCTAACTGGCTTACTGACACAACCCAGACAGTAAAAGTAGCCGACTCCAAATCCAGCTCCAGACAAGTGACAAGTGGAGTACCTCAGGGTTCAGTCCTGGGACCACTCTTGTTTGGCATCTACTTCTCTGAAGTACAGGCCAACACTAAGAGACTCTGGCTAACAAAGTTTGCAGATGACTGCAAATTGGGAGCCATTATTGAATCCCCAAATGATGTGGATATTCTACAAAAGGGCCTTACAGAAACAGATGCCTGGGGCCAGAGCCATGGGCTCAAGCTTAATGCCAAGAAATGTATAGTTATCCCCTTTGGAAAAAAACACGTACCCATGAATTACCACATAGGTGGCAGGACACTAAACATCGAAAGTGTGATGCGAGACTTAGGGACACAGGTGGACAGTGGTCTCACTTTTGATAACCACTTGCCACAACAGTCAGGAGATCCTTCTATGTGGCACACCTCATCACTAAGGGCTTTTCATCCAGAAAAAAAGGAGGTCATTGTCCCACTGTACTCATCCCTCATTAGACCCATTATAGAGTATAATGCCTCATTTGGTATGTACCTCACAAGACATCTGCAACAGCTTGAAAGGCCACAGAAATACCTCACTAAAAGAATCACAGGCCTAAAGCAGATGCCATATACTGACCGTCTAAAAAAACTCCAGCTATACTCTGTGGTATATCGTCTACTCAGAGGCGATCTCTGCTTAACATACAAGGCCATGTCAAACCCTGAGCTGTTGGACATGCTCCACTTAAAGAAATCCCAATCAATCAGAGCCACATGCTCCAGGGATCTAAACCTTGTCATCACAATGAACAAAACATGCTGGAGGGATAGGTTCCTGACCCAGAGACTCCCCATACTCTGGAATAGACTGCCCATACATATCAAGCAGAGCGCCTCTTTGGCCCTCTTCAAAAGGAACTTTGATGATTGGATGGGAGATAGGAAATTCACCCCAGGGATCATGTCAGTCGCCCTGCTAGACAGGGGCCTGGAGAAGTAAATACTGTGGGAAGAAATATCCAGGGAATTGTTATGGCTAGGCTTGCATAGGCCCTAGGGCCGATAGCCTAGTACCAACCTATGAACCTATAATCAATTTTTCTGGTAGTGGAGGAAAAGTTAAAGGACTGAAGAGTAGAATTTCTATGTAGCACTTTATTTTGTTTCCAGAAAAAAACAAGGAGGCATGGTAATATAACGAATGGAAACATTTTCTTGAAAATGTATACTGAGTGTAGGAGATGTTGAAAATGTGCAGCGAGTGCTAGACACATGACCAAGGGTAATCTTATTTATCTGTAACATTACTTGGCCAATTATTGGTAGTGATTAGAGATTCTGATGCAAGGTTGTTACACATGAATTGGTGGTCCTACAGTGGTAATGCAGAAGAAAGCAATTCCCAATGGTGCTTCATACATTATGGGTTATGCATTGCAGGTGATCAGTAAGCACGAATAAACAGCTGATACTTCATTACTTCTAACATGTTCTGTATAAGTCAGGTATGTCTGTCTGTGTATTCATCTTCAGTCAGATGAATTTCTAAGTGTTCATACCTGGTGGATTACATGGTGTTTTAAACTGTTGCTGGAACCAAAATGATGCTGCTTTATTGGCCAGAAGCAGGGAGTGGAGTATTTAGATGACCGAACTATAGTATCTTTCACAGTTGTATATGAATACAACAATACAATGTGAACAACAGTCAGTGTCACCCATAATGGCTGCCTTTTTGTGTCATTCTAAGGGGATCCAGTGTCTGTCTGCCTTGGACAATATGATCGACAAACCACGATACTTTGCCAGAGATGGCCTGCACCTGTCACCCCTGGGACTCCGGATGCTGGTTAAGGCTCTTGCCACCCCTATAGTGCCTTTTTTAGGCAAGGTTCAAATGACAAACTCACCACCGTAGCAGGTATAAGCAAGCAAAATCTGAGGGTAGTGCTACTCAAAGCTAGAAGTCTAAGCCTCAAAATGCACTCACTCGAGGCACTCCTTAAAATGGAGAACATCAACATCTGTACAGTGATGGAGACCTGGTTGAAGGCTCCAGAGAGCACCTCTGCATTACCAGGCTAAAACTCATATCACACCTTTCGGCCACCTAACATGGACCAAAACACTAAAGGAGGAGGCATGTCCACATTCATTAAGGATATCCACACCTCCAGGCTAGTTGCTCAACATAATGCATCTGGAATTATCCAAATGCAACTAACACTGGGCAAGACTGCAATCCAGGCTGTAGCTTGTTACAGATCTCCCGTCATGTCCCAGGATGCCCACTCCACGTTTCTTGATATACTGGGTAATATTAAGGTACAGCCTAATATCCTAACAATTTGTGATTTCAACTACCCCACCATCAGCTGGGAAAACTACTCATGTACTAACTCATTTGCCCAATGCTTTCTGGAATTCATAAATTCCAATGCCCTGATCAGCTGGTTCATACCCCCACCAGGGGCAGCAATAACCTGGACCTGGTCATTACCACTAAGGGAAACAGATGTTCCATGCCAGATGTCAACGCCTTACTGGTCAGAGCCGAAAACAAGCTAATCACCCTAGACATCAATATCCTGCTCCCACCTCCATTAAGGAAACCACTGTAAAAAACTTCTCCAAAGCCAACATCATGCTTCTTAAGACAGAAGTGGCAAGCTTCACGACACCCATACAGAGAGAAAATAGAGGTTCGACTGCTGAATCCTATATAAATGCACTGTATAAGCACATACACGAGTGCATGGATCGTGCCATCCCAAACAGAACCAAGACGCTATCCTCCAAAAAAGGAAGCCAATCTGGTGGTCCCCTGCCATAAACAAACTCTACAACAGAAGGAAGAATCTGTTGCAAAAAAGAGTAAAATCCCCTGATTGCAGGAACTCCCTGGTTGGCCTCAGTAAGAAGCTGAGATCCCTCATAAAATCCTCCAAAGCTAGTTACAAAAATAAAATTGCCACTTATTCTAAAGACAACCACAAAGCATTCCACAGCTATGTCAATAATCTGAATAGCGACACTCAGATCTGCTCTGAGCTACAGCACAATGGCACTAGATATACAGATCCAACTGATATTGCCAACATCCTGGCAGATAGGTTCAGTGCAAACTTCACCCCCCAAAGTGCCCATTACTATACCGGAAGAATGCAAAGCCCCTGTAATTACAGCTGCACAAGTAAAGACTGCACTCCCCAAAGCCAAAAACGTAGCATCCATGGGACCTGACAACATCCAAAGCTGCGTTCTGCATGAACTACAGAACGAACTGGCACCCCACCTAAGTACCATGTTCAATCATAGCCTCACTTCAGGCTTTGTGCCTACTGAATGGTGCACAGCGACGGTTATCCCACTCCACAAAGGGACCGCCACCACGGACCCCGGGAACTACTACCCCATTAGCCTGATGAGCATGGTCTGGAAAGCCATGGAACGTATCATCTTGGAGCTTATAAACAAGGACAGAGGTATCCTCCAAACTTTGGAGCCCACTCAGTTTGGGTTTGTAAAAGGTAGGTCATGTCTCCTAAACCTGATTGACTTCTTTGAAGTGGTCACCAGAGCCATAGACGAGGGTAAGGTGGTGCACACAGCCTATCCTGACCTCGCCAAGGCTTTCAACACCATCCCCTACTCTGGAATTATAAATAAACTCACTAGACTGTGCATTAATCCCTATGTCACAAGATGGGTGGCCAATTGACTCACTGACAGAACTCACACAGTGAAAGTAGCCGACTCCAAATCCAACTTCAGACCAGTGACAAGTGGAGTACTACAGGGCTCAGTCCGGGGTCCTCTCCTGTTTGGCATCTACTTCTCAGAAGTCCATGCTATTACAGCAGGTCTTTGGCTAATGAAGTTCGCAGATGACTGCAAACTAGGTGCCAAAATAGAATCACCTAATGATGTGGACATTCTACAGAGGGGGCTCACTGAGACTGATGCTTGGTGTCAAAGTCATGGCCTCAAGCTCAATGCTAAGAAGTGCAGTGTCATCCCCTTTGGAAAAAACACTGTCCCATGAACTACCACATAGGCGATAGCCTACTAAACACCAAAAGTGTGATAAGAGACCTTGGAACACAGGTGGACAGTAGTGTCTCCTTTGATAATCACATTGCCACAGTAGTCAGGAAATCCTTCTACATGGCACACCTCATCACAAAGGGGTTCACCTCCTGAAAAAAGAGGTCATTGTTCCTCTCTACTCATCCCTCATCAGACCCATTATTGAGTACAACGCCCCCTTTGGCATGTACCTCGCAAGACATCTACAACAACTAGAAAGGCCACAGAAATACCTCACTAAGAGGAGTTTGCAGACTTCTGGTGCAGAGTCCTGTTTCTTAAAGTGGGAGTTTTACAAGCCTGGACTTTTTTTAGGCTCTACTTACTACAATTTTGGAGAGAAATAGTGCCAGGTTGAAGGTAATATTATAGTTATTGTTGGTGGCTGCTGTGTTTGAACCCTATAAATGGCGCGTCAACAGTAATTGCATTTAAATACTTTGTTAACAGTATTTATTAACCTTGGGCTGATTTAGAGGTGGCGATGGGGCTGAGACTTAGTCCGTGCGTTCGCACTCGGTCAGGCGGTCCTGCCTTGGACAGTTTGATTTCTGCCAGGCAAAAAGAGTACTGGGCAATTCCTTGGGCTGATTTAGAGGTGGCGATGGGGCTGAGACTTAGTCCGTGCGTTCGCACTCGGTCAGGAGGTCCTGCCTTGGACAGTTTGATTTCTGCCAGGCAAAAAGAGTACTGGGCAGTTCCCAGTTTTCTAGCAGCCAAGTGGTTCAGGAACACAGCAGCGTTTACTTTCTGGAGTCTTTCTGGACTTTCTGGAGTCCTGTCCAGGCTTAGATGTCCCTTTTTGGTGATACAAGCACCATGTGATTATTAATCTGTTTCTTGAGTTTAATCACTGGTTTCCTATGTGGCACTGCTCATACCTCATCTGATGCTATGGTTAAGTTTCCTGCGAATATGCTAAGCTGTTGTCTGTGACTTAGGGTTGCCATGCATCTTTATTTATTTATTTTATTTTATATTTGTTGACCGGGATAGTCCACTGGACACATATCCATTTTCAGTGGAGTCCCAGGGAGAAAAGCTCCAGAAATAAGAAAACATGTAATATATAGTGTATAGACAAAAGTTACAAAGAAAAGTTACATTCAAGCACAGTTACACATAGGTCAAGTAGTAACTACAGACATAACACAATTGGTGAAACAGAGAAGCAATACAGCATTACTAAAGTCTCAAGCCTACGAGAACATCAACATAATAGCTGGAGTGACAAGTGTAAAACAACATCATCATAATGGTTGATGAAAAGTCTAAACCAGAACAAAATCTCATTTTTTTTTAAATCATATGTATATGTACACCCCTAGGACCTAGACCCATTAGTTGTCAAATAAAAATTGTCATGTAAGATTAGGAGTGGTGAGCATACCTTCTTCATTGTCTGTTGCTGAACAGTCAATTGAAGTTAATCACTGAGGAACCGTGATGTCTGTATAATGAATTCATCACCTCAGCATGATACCTGTTAGCTCATCTTGTTCCTTCATGAACTGAAAGCCAGTCATTGTTATTCATCAGACTTTGCAACTTATGCACTTGTAGATGCTAACATACCAGAGGTGTGTTATCTGTATAATTGATCTGTCTTTAACTTTAGAGCAACTCTTATAACCTTTGTATTTATGCAGTGCTGCTGCCATGGACTGTTTGTACATTTGCTATCTTGGCTGTATTTTCATGTTCTCATTTAAGCTATTTAAAACCCAAACTTTGCCCTTTGCACCCTTTTTTCTTCACAAGCCATAGCCCATCCCTGATACATATGAGTTGATGTTTCTGTATCTTGTATGCTTTGTTGTTGTTCCTGTGCAAGATGGCCTTTCATCCCTGATCCCTCCTATAATAACAAACTCCATATGATAGTTGAAATACAGCAGTCACAGTTACACAATAAATGATTGTGGTATAAAACTGAGTTGGGGAGGGATCTGGTTTTACTAACACCTTGATGAAATGTGTGATATTTTGGATATCAATGCATAGAAAACCTTGTTGGGCTGCCGGCAATAAAAAACACTACTTTCTAATATCTTAGCCCATTAACTCTTCAAAGTCACATGCATTTCCATCACACCTCCGTCTTCTCTGCCTTTAGCCAAACACTGCTTTGGATTCATTCATTCAATGAGAAATCAGGATGTCTGCATAAGGAATTCACCTACTCATCATGATACCAGTTACTCAGCTACTCTCTTCTGGATTTGAAAGTCTGAGTAATTGTATAGGCAGCTGTAGTTGCTAAGATGTCTGAATGGTGCCTTATCTGCATTTTTGAACTAGCTATATTTTTAAGGACACTCATAAGCTTCGAAATTATGCAGTGCTGTTGCCATTGACAATGTTTGTATATTTGTTGGCTGTACTTTGATATTACAGATTTGACCTTTGCTCTGTTAAATGTAAATTGCTCCACCCTATTCTTTTGATGGCCCCCCATAACCCCTCTTCACAGTACCTGTGTCTGTGGAACTTTTGTATCCATTACAAATATGTTTTTGATGTAATGTGTTCCTTGTCATGTACCTGTGCAAAAGAACCTTTCAAAGATGGGAATGCAAAACATGCAATGATGCTGATTTCTGTCCATAAGTACAGGTGACATTTGTCCTCATACATTAACTGATGAAGGGTACTTGTTGCACATAGATTTCCAGTCTACGTTGCAGCTGTGCCAAGGCACTTTGTCACATCAGTCTTTATTTTAATCTCACTACTTCTCACATACACACACACCCTCTCAACTAGTGTTTGTAGTTTACTTTTTTTTTTTAATTCTTAATCTATTTGTTGTTATTTGATTATCAGGATAGTAAGACTTGATATTTGCCTGTTTTGCACAAAGGCCCATGGAGAAAAGATCTGAAGTGTTAGACTGTATTTTAAAAGAAATCTTTTGCAAGTTTTTAAACATAAAACAAAAAACAAAAGCAGTCTGAATAATTGCAAAGTATTGTACATAGTGTGAAAACATTAAGATTATTCAAGTTAGATGACAATGATTTAATAGTAAGACAAATTTTAACCCATTTACACTACAATACAGGGAGCAATTGAAATATGCAGTGATAGACAAGCAGGCTTTGGATGCATTTTGAGTGAGCCTGTGCAAGAAACTGATACACGCAGCAGAATGTCAGAAGATGACAGAGTATGTAGATGTAATGTATGGTGTAGGTATTTGTTCATCTTTAGGGTTATATTTTATCTTGGTGTAGAGCATCTGTCATACCAATGCAGATGTACCTCTATGAATATCGGATTCCCTTGTGATGCTTTTCAAATTATATTATGACTATATCTCCCTCCTCCCTGTCTGGTTGTTTACACATACAAGCTACTATTTTGTCTGTAGCCTCTGTCATTTCCTTTCCTTTTCCTCAACTATACACATATAATCCTGGCCAATAGTCAAAGTCTATAATGCACCGGCCAGAAGGCCATAGTGTTTGAAGTGTGAACTGTCTTTCTGTATTTGTCCATGGACCTAATGTCTCTGTCTGAAAGGTACAACATCAGCAGCAGAGAAATGTTTGGAATGTGTGTCAGCTGACACCAGAAAAAATAAAGGGGCCAGCCTAAGATTTTTATAGAGAAAGATTATATCCTCTGGCACTTTCTAAAACCTATCAAGCATCATGGGACACAAGAATCCATTATTAGGATAGGCATAAGTGAATGCAGATGCATGTCAAAGGGCCTCCAAAGCTGGAGGTGCAATGGCTGTCATACAGGTTCCCACCTTGAACAAATTATAGTTTATGCTCTGTACGTTACAAGCTTGTGTAGGGTAACATTCAGTATGCTGCAGCACTTGTTGTGATTACTTGCCCAAAGGAGATTTGATCAACAAGTAGAATCAGGGGATGATATGTCATCATCAGCTGAAGCCATCTGGCATGGAGAATAATGTTGACATTAGTCATATACGGAGTGGTCATCTGAATCGCATTCTTCCTGAGAAGAAGATTCAGTTCACCTATTGTGAGAAGTAATAGGAATATGAGAAACAAAAATGAGGAGACTTGAAAAAAAATGCCCCCCCCAGTTGCCAAACTAGCAAAGGACAAATGCAGCCCATCAGTACTTTATCCCAGGGTGGGGGGCTTCAAATTTTCTATAGTATGATCCCAATTGCTCTCATTATGGTTACTATAAATGTACCAACCATGGGATTAGTGAGACCAAACTTTGACCACATGGGTTTGGTTATTTTGTGTTTAATAATGGTAACTGTCTAGGCTTCAATTAACCACCAAGGCAAGGTAGCCTAGTAATCAGGTAAGCACTGAAGATCTACCAGTTCTTAGGCTTGTGTTCACTCTTAAGAAAAAGCAAGCAATGAACATTGGAGGCCTTTGGCATCAGTTCACCGACCACAATCACAATCCGTTTTATTAATGGGCATATGAAACACAAGAGAAAAAAAAAGAGTCAGTTTATCAATGGGGCAGTTGTCTGAATAAGTGAAGGAAGGGATAAACACAAAGTCTACATACAAATACATAAGTCCAATGGATGCAATGTTATGACTGATATACAGAAATTCTGAGCATCTTATATTCCTACATCCTCATATGTACACCGATGCCTGCATTTAATTTGGTGAGCCATTATTTACAAGTGTTTTCCACAGAAAGTCCACATTGATTGTGGTACAAATTGGAAAACAGTACATGACTGTCAGATTGCTGATTGCAGATGCTGTCTATGATAATTCCTGGTTGTCTATCAGTATTTCCACATGACACATGGTATTTGCTAACACAGACGTGCATTCTACCTCTCTCTGAGATCAACATGCCTATGTGTTCTTTGCAATGGGCTACTGGTCATATCAGTTTATTTGTTATTTATTTACTTGGAGTTTGTTAACCAGGGAAGCCTTCTGGGTCATCCAGAGCATGTTTTCAGTGGAGGCCTGAGGAGAAAAGCTCCTCAATACAGTAAAAATGCATTCAACAGAAAATGTTGAGCATGGGCAGTACAGCATTGATAGACGTAGTAATAACACAATTCAGATCACTTTAAATAGATTTAAAATTGTGTGCACTTACAAACACATATAGTATGCCTTTTTTTCTTTTTCTCTGACTAATTGTACTGAGACTGGCAGCACAATTGGCAGTACAGTGATATTGCAAAGAAACATAGAACATCCACAGTGGTGGAAGTCATGGAGAGTGTTTCCTCTGAGATAAGCGTTCATGGCAGTGTGAATGCATATGTCTTTCTGTTTTGGTTTTCATAACTTGTGTCCAGTTTTGATACACAAGCACCAGGTAGATTGTACTGTGTATCTCCATTCATCTTTGTCGCTGGAATTTATCATATATTCATCTGGTGCTGCTGGTGAGATGCATCATGTGACTATGATAAAATGTTGTCCTATGTTCCATACACATGTATTCCTCCTTTTTTTTTTTTTATTCCTTTGGTCAACAGTCAGTTTCAATCTTTTACTGAGGAGTCCGAATGCCTGCATGATTAATGCATCTGGTCAGCATGAAACCTGTTAACTCAGCTGTACCCTTCCTGATCTGAAAACTTGTATCATTGTTATTCATCAGGCTTCACACCAGATGCACTTGTACCTGCTTAGATATCTGAAGGGTTCCTTATTTCCATAACTGAGATATCTCTTTTAATCTTTGCTTGTAGGCAGTGCTGTTGCCATGGGCAAGGTTTGCATACTTGATGGCTGACTTGGTCCTTTTCACTGTCACCTTGGTTTTGTAAAATTAAAACTTTGTTCTTTATTCAGACATGGAAAGTGCTCAACCTGTTCTTTAGATAGTCTCCAGTCTCTTGTGGTAGATGAGCTTTGATGTATGTGTATACTCGCACTTGAGTTTGTCTCCACAGTTGCTTTGTTTTTGTTCCTGTGGAGAAGGGCCAGTCAAACACGATTCCAGCATTAGAGGCTGCATTCATATTAAAACAGCAATACAACACAGCGACATTTAAATGGTGCACAAATTATTATTTATTATTATTATTATTTGTCATTTATTTACCAAGATAGTCCGACTGGACAGCTGGTGTCCATTTTCAGTGAAGTCCTGGGGAGAAAAGCTCCATACAGTTACAAAATAATGATTAATACATACAGTTACAGAATAAAGAGTAAACATACGTGGTGAAACTGAAAGGTTACAGAGTGTGAAGGATAACAACGAGTACGGGACCACGCTGCAGATTGTTCATACAAAGAATTACAAAGTTGTGTTACAAATATAAGATCATCACACTTTTGAAGGGTTGCTACAATTTTGTAGTAAGAATGTATTTACAATATATACAATATATACAAACAACTCAGGTAGAGTGCAGTATCAGTATTCCCCAGAAGCATCTGCTATTAATTTCCTACTGTAGGGGTGAGGCTTCAGGGAAGACCTTTGCAGGTGTGAGGCTTCAGGGAGGACCTTTGCAGTTACATAGGTGGTTGGTGAAAAGGTGTGATCTGAGGAGGCTTTTGAAGGTGGGTGTGCAATGTTGTAGCCTGAGGTCAGAAGGCAGGTTATTCCATGTTTTGGTGACTTTGTATGGGGATAGAGATTCACCGGAGCAGTTTTTGCATGGGATAACTTCTATCAGGGCTTTATTACTGGATCGTAGCTGCCTATTTGAATTGTAGAAGCTTAGAAGGCCAGTCAGGGCAGAGGTTTTGTCAGGATAGTATAGTATTTTTGATGTAACTTGAGCTGGTGGTACTGTAATAAGTTAGGGAATTCTAGCCAGTGTAGTTCATAGGTTCATAGGTTCATAGATGTGTACTAGGCTAATGGCCGTGGAGCCTTTACAAGCCTAACCCATAGAAGTGCCCTGGCATCGTGCCGCCCGGCGTTAGTTCCCAGTACCTCTATCAAGTAGAGCCACTGGAATGATCCCCATGGTGAACTTTCTATTACCCATCCACTCATCAAGATTTCTCTTGAAGTGGGACAGTGAGGTGCTCTGCCTGACATGTATGGTAGGTTTATTCCAGGGCATGATCAGTCCCTGGGTGAGGAACCTGTCCCACCAGCATGTTCTGTTGATTGTGTTACTGAGGTTGAGGTCTCTGGAGTGTGTGGTGCAGAGGGATTGGGAATTCTTTAGATATAGCATTTCTAACAGAGCTGGGTCAGACATGGCTTTGTAAGTCAAGCAGAGATTGCCTCTAAGTAGGCGATATGGGACAGAGAATAGCTGGAGTCTTTTGAGTCTGTCCATGTAGGACATGTGTTTAATGCCTAGGATCCTCTTCATGAGGTATTTCTGTGGCCTCTCCAGCTATTGCAGATGTCTAGTGAGGTACATGCCAAATGAGGCATTATACTCAGTGATTGGTCTAATGAGGGAAGAATAGAGAGAGACGATGACCTCTTTCTTTCTGGATCCAAAACCCTTGGTAATGAGATGTGCCATATAGTAGGAGAGGTTGCTGTTAACCTGCACCCCCAGATCTCTAACACCTTCAGTATTCAGTGGGCTCCCATTGATGTGGTAATTAATGGGAACTGAGTTTTTACCAAAGGGGACGATGACGCATTTTTTGGCATTAAGCTTAAGGCCATGGCTTTGGCACCAGTCATTGGTCTTAGTGAGGCCTTTCTGTAGAATGTCTGCATCACTTGGGGAGTTAATAATGGCTCCCAGCTTGCAGTTGTCTGTGAACTTGGTCAGCCAGAGACCCTTTGTATTGGCCTGGACTTCTGAGAAGTAGATGCCGAACAGGAGAGGACCCAAGCCCGATCGGGATTCCACTCATGACTGGTTGGCAGTCTGACTTGGAGTCCGCTGCTTTCACACTGTGTGTTCTATCTGTGAGCCAATTTACAACCCACCTGCAGATATAGGGGTTGATGCCTAGTTTGGTGTGTTTATCAATAATTCCCGAGTGAGGAATGGTATCAAAGGCCTTGGCCAAATTGAGGTAGGCTATATGCACTGCCTTACCTTAATCCACAGCCCTGGTCACTGACTCAAAGAAGTCAACCAGGTTGAGCAGCCATGATCGCCCTTTCACAAAGCCAAATTACATGGGGTCTAGAGTTTGTAGATTTCCTATATCTTTGTTAATCAGGTTCATGATGATACACTCCATAGTTTAACATATCAGACTTGTCGGGCTAATGGGGCGATAATTCCCAGGGTCTGTAGTCGCTCCACCTTTATGGAGAGGGATGACTGTAGCAGTGCGTCATTTGGTAGGGACAAAGCCTGAGGTGAGGCTGTGACTGAACAGGGCACACAGATGTGGTGCCAGTTCACTTTGTAGTTCATGTAGAACACATTCAGGGATATTGTCAGGTCCCATGGAAGCTGTATTCTTAGCCTTGGACAATGCAGCT
The DNA here is from genome assembly GCF_019279795.1 of Protopterus annectens. NCBI lineage: Eukaryota > Metazoa > Chordata > Ceratodontiformes > Protopteridae > Protopterus > Protopterus annectens. The sequence goes on from NC_056733.1 coordinate 1,811,516,043, forward strand.
TTAACTTGTGCTGCAGTAATGCTGGGTGCCTGGCATTCTTCCAGCATTGCAATTAGTCCTTTAAGGGGGGGAGAGAGGGGTAAAGTTGTCATTGAATCTGTCGGCCAGTATGTTGGCAATATCTGTTGGCTCAGTATAGGAGGTACCATTGTGCAGTAACTCAGAGCAAATCTGGGTATTGCCATGGAGGTTTTTGATATAACTATAGAAGGCTTTGTGATTGTTTTATTGTCTGCCACAATTCTGCCTTCATAGCTGGGTTTGGAGGATTTGATGAGGGATCTCAACTTTTTGTTGAGGCTAATAAGGGAGTTTTTCCATTCTTGGGACTTCACCTTTTTCTGCAACAGTTTCTTCCTTCTGTTGTAGAGTTTATTAATGGCAGGAGACTACCAGATTGGCTTCCTTTTTTTGGAGGAGAGTGTCTTGGTTTTGTTGGGTATGGCTAGTTCCATGCATTTATGTACAGGTTCGTACAGTGCATTGGTGTATGATTCAGAAGTCATGCAGCTATTTTCCATGGGTGCCGTGAAGTTAGTCACCTCTGTTTTTAGGAGCCCAAAGTCAGCTTTGGAGAAGTTTTTCGAGGTGATTACCTTTGCGGGGGGGGGGGGGTGAGATGTGGATTTCCATGGTGATTAGTTTATGGTCGGATCTGACCAGGGAGGGATTGACTATCGGTGTAGAGCAATGGTCACCCGTATTAATAATAACCAGGAAAAGGACATTGCTTCCTCTAGTGGGGGTCAGAATGAGTGACTGCAGGGACTGGCAGTGGTGGGAGCATGATTTGGCGTTGGTAGTGAACCTGGAAATATTGTTATAGCATGTGGAGAGTTTATTCAGGTCAGTTTTATTCAGATTTGTTAGGACAGCGGATGCATAAAGTAATATTGATAAAATATGAGTTCTACCTAAGGAAATTCTAGATTCGGAGGTTAGAAATATTTTGCTGCAGTAGAGGGTTCCTAGCTTTTTGTGAACTTTGGAGATGGTTAGGGATATATGTTTATTGTATTTTAGTTGTTGGTCTATTGTAAGACCAAGTAGTTTGGCCTCTGGGGCTGGGGTGATGAGGGTCTTCTTGGCTGAGCATATGGAAAAGGCTAGGTCATTAGTCTTTATTGGGTCAAACAGCATGAGTTGTGTTTTTTGGGTTTAATATCAGTTGAGATTTATTTAGCCATCTTTTTATGTCTGTGAAGGTCCTTTGGGCTTTTTGTTGGAGAAGTTGGATATCGGATGCAGAGAAGATCAGAGTTATGTCATCAGTGTATTGGATTATGTCAGCTTTTGTGGTAGCTAGGTGGAGTTGGTTAGTGAAGATGTTAAAGAGGAGGGGACTTAGAAGTGAACCTTGAGGTACGCCGAGTGTGACAGAGAGTGGGGGTGATAGAGAGTCGAGCCATTTGATGGACTGATGGTGGCTGTTTAGGTAGCTACTAAACCAGAACAGGGTGTGGTTGTTGAGGTTGAGTTCAGAGAAACAGGTTAAGAGTTTATTGTGGGAGACTGTATTGAATGCTTTTGATAAGTCTAGAAAGGTGGCAGAAACTAGTTTGTCTTGGTTTTTGTATGAGTTTATGGTGTTGGTGAACTTAATTCGGGCAGTGGTGGTACTATGGGATGGCTGGAATCTGTGTTGAGTTTTGGAGAGTATGTTGCTGGAGAGATGATGGGTGAGGAGTTGGTGGTGAATGCACTTTTCTAGAATCTTTGATAGGGGTGACAGGATGGCAATGGGTTGGTAGTTAGGGAGGTCAGTACAAGGGCCATCCTTGTGAAGGGGGATGATAAATGAGGTTTTCCACAAGGATGGGATGGTGTGTTCAGAGATGGATCTATTTATCAGTAATGAAATGGGGTAGGCTATGGTTCTGGATGCAAGTTGAAGCTATTTGGCAGGGAGATTGTCAGCAGTGAGAGTGGTTGGTTTGAGCTTTGATAAGAGTGTTTAGATTGTGGATACTGGTACTGTATTGTGTAATTCACTATTTATTTCTGATAGTAATGTGTGTCCATGACAAACCGTCAATCCAGCAATTTCTGCACATAAGTACAGACAACATATGCCTACAAGCCCACACTCCTAGGAGATAATCTATGTTCATGGATTTCCATGTGCACTTGCTGTTGCTGAACAGTGCCACTTCCACACCTCAAAGTAATTTGATCCTCTCTCTCTCATTTTGTTTCTAGACAAATGTGTGCTTGTCCTACATATTACATGCATTTGCCTCCAGGGATGCATCACTGGTGCATACACTCAATCTGCAGTGGCTGAGAGTTTTTTCTCAATAGTCTTACTGTCTTGCAGGTTGTTGCAGTTCATGTTCCGTGTCCAAATCTGAGCACTGAAATCAATCACAATTGGGATTTCATGGAGACATTGTATCATTCATCAGATTGCTGGTAATGACTAGGTATGGCTGTCGCAGTGTAGGACTAACAGTAAGAGTTAAATAACTGGCATGGTTGGTTTGTGGCTTGACTCCCCACACTACAATTGAATTTAGCGAGAGTTAAGACATGCTTAAAACTGAGTAAAGAGGGTTTGCTTTAGGCTTCTGAACGTTGTCCATCAGTTATGCATACTACATCAATAAGGGTTTGCTTCTGTGCAAGGCTGCATTCCTCAAATTATGGTACAAGTGTTAACACAGTTGTAATTACTGTTGGAAGTAGCAGAACAAATGTAACTGAGTCACTATGATAGTATAATACTGCGTGTGTGTTGCACTCTGTAGGCCCTTGCCACAGGTCTAGCAGGCAATGCAGAGTGTATGGCCTATGTTGTTTTATAATTGTAATTATTATTTTAGAACCATTTTGTTGTATTTTGACAATGCAGAGGATTATATTTCAGTTGAAATGGCAGCAAGTGCTTTCAATTACTGCAGTGTTTGTAATCAACCATCTGTGGATGTGGTTTGGAAAGGTGATTTTTTGTGTTATGTGCAAGCTAATCACCTATGAGTGAAAACAGTGTTAGAGTTCACTTACACAGGAGATTAAAAATGTATTTTGGGTTGCTCTAAGTTATTTGTCCTGTAGGTTTGTCAAATGAGAACAGTGTCATTTATTCAGTCAATCAATTGTAACAAATACCGCTTAGGAGGATGTAATGGTGCACCAGTTGCACAGTGATCTACATATTTACATGTCAGTGACTTTCTGAATGAGTGTAGTTCTTTAGTGCCTCAAACCTGTCTAATATGGTTCCTTAACCAGTTAGACGTGCTGTAGTCTACGTCCACCTATAGGCTGTAGTCTATTTCTACATACAAGCTTTTTTTTACTTAGTGTTAGGAAAGACAGCAAATTCCCTTTTCTGATTTGCCAAGGTCTGCAAAACTGAAAGGCACTGGCAGTAGTGGTGGATGCATGCATTAAGGGTAAGACAGAATTTGTTATGAAAAGCTGACGTGTTGTTGTTGGTTTGACAATTTGTGTCTTTGGGTTTTAGATGGGACAGATTGTCTTATTCCAGTATTCAACGTGTATGGGAGAAGTCTTGAGTACTAGTGATCATTCAAAAGTTTTGAGACTGGTGATTTATATTTGGAAAGTGTTGTATTTTTAACGAGTGATGAGTATTGCACTGTGAGCATCAATGAATGAATCTTGTCAGTAACTGCAGGTTCTTTCCAGTGACTATGATCTTTTTAAGGTGATCGCAGGACATGTGATGTTATTAGTTATGTACCTATGAGGTCAGTCATGCATGGGAAACTGAGAATCGTGTGCATCATTGAAATATAACCAATAATTTTGGAGAAGTAACCTTGTTGGAACATTCATGTAATTTGTTTTACTGCAGCACTTACATATGTGGGGGTTGGTAAGCATTCCATGGTTGCTTACTTGATTCAGTGTGCATGATCTCAGTGTAGATTATTTATGCCAAATGTGTCAGCTTGTGTAAAGCAGTGAGAAAGAAGAGAGTATATCTATCATTTTTTTTATAATAATACATCAGTGCAATATACAAGACATTAAATTAAAGGTATTCGCGAGAACCCTGAGAAAGTGAAGACTAATAGGGACAAATCATAAGGTTTCTTTTTCCCCTTTGTGGAGATACTGGCTAGACATAAATTGGCACACAATGGCAGCTTGCCCAGTAATCATGTATAAGGTGATGAACCGTTAAATGTATGACCATTAACATTGTTCAATTTGGGCCTCACATGCAAAAAGTGGTAACTGATTAGGTACATATCAAATTTGGTTTTGTGCAGGTTTCTTTTCAGTAAGTGGTGCATATATTCAGATCAGGATTAAAAGTAATGGCATGCATAACAGTTGGATGCCCTTCCTGTCATCATGCAGAGATGAACTGTAATGAGACCATGCTTTACTGAGGTACTATTACTTGAATGATCTTACTGCTGCAAGTGAGGACTAAAATGGTAATTGACAATGTCAAGTAAACTGTTATCTAATCGAATATTCTTTTAGCATGTATAAACTGGTCTGGTTTGAAAACGTATCAGTCGTATTTCACAATGTAGAAGGTGTTGACTGACTGTGATTTTCCTTCTTTCCTTAGGATCATCTGCAGGACAACATGCCCCACTGCCTAACTTATGCATGTGCAACACACCCTGGGCGACTTGAGGATGGTGTGTCTATACATGCCTTCCCCAGGGATGTTCACCTTTGCACTGTGTGGGTGACTCAATGTGGAACCAATGTGGGCCACATACCATCTTTTGTCAAGGAAGTGGTGAGCACCAAGAGACACAAGTATTACTTGTGTTCCAAGCATTTTGAGGATTCTATGTTCAAAATGAATATGATGAAGAACCTTCTTCCTGAAGAGCTGCTGAAACTTCAGACTCGTCAGTGTCTGAAGAAGAATGCACTGCCTACAAAGTTCAGTCATACACAGACCAAGGAGAAACCTATATCAAGTCAGTACAGGAACGGAAAAAAGTATGTATCAGAAAGGCTGTGTCACTGAGCATAGGTTCATGTTATGAAGAGTGGGGCTATGTAACTGGTGAGGTTGGACAAATAACCATGTTGTAGTAAACAGCTGTAGCTGGAACCCGTGTCTAACAGAACTCTTTTCAAACTATCTTGAAATATACAGAGCTAAGTATATTTGTTGGTTCTTCAGAAATGTGTACTGTAAATTGTTGCTGGACTAATTTTATTCAGAGTTGTGCACTATTATTTTTGATTCACTGTATAGTTTTTCAGATCTCTGCTGAAAGATTTTTGTCCCACCCACCCTCTCTATTTCTGGATTGTTGTTTAAATTTAGTGGATTTTGCAGTTGCCCGCCCCACTGTAGATTTGATCTGGGACACTCCCCCCAGTCCCATCTCTTTACCACATTCTACCTAATTCACTCCTTCTGCACTTGTTTTTAGTCATTTTTAATTTAATTGCATTTTTTTAAACTGTGTTTGGTCTAATATTGCTACATACTCAAGTGTGCTAGCTTGCACTGCATTTGAATTGTTTTTATTGCTGTTTTAGCTACTTTTCTGTAAAAAAACAAAACAAAAAAAAAAACTGTAAGCCTGTTTCCTACCTTTCCTCTAACTAGTGTAGTCCAGTTACAGATTTGCTGTATCCAGGACTGTATGTAAGCTTCTGAGCCCCCCCAGTCTTTCTGTGTTGGATGGAAGCCTTCTAGTTTGTCAGTGGGAGTGGTAAGCACTAGGTAACCTGTCTACCACATAAGGAGTGGCTCTGACCCAGAAATTGTAGTTATTGGCCGTCTGACAATCTTTTCCATCTCTCAACTTTCTGATTTGAAAGCCTGCATTTGCACTTGTTTCTTTCCTGTAACTAGTCTAGTGCAGATACAGATTCTTAGTTTTAGCACTTGAATTTGCTTATTTGTGCTCAGAACTTGTTCAGACCTTGTTGTAAGCACTAAATAAGCTGCTAATTACTATAGCAACCTTCCTCATTGTTTGTTGTTGTTCTTCTTTTGGCTTTTCCTGGATAGGGGTTGCCACAGTGGAACTCCAGTCCGCTAATGATTGGCAGCAGATTTTTTACGGGTGTCGAGGTGCCAGCTCGACGCCCAACCTTCAACGAAGGCACGCCCATTTTACGCATGTCTTTCGAACGCCACTCGACCGTGGGGAGGACATGCAGACTCCACACAGAAGGCGCTCCCACCAAGAATCGAATGGGAAAACCTCTTGCTGTAAGGCAACAATGCTATCGCTGCACCACCACGGCTTATACTAAACCTTCCTCATTACCTAGAGGAAAACAGTTTTTTGCACTTACTTTTCTCACTTGCTTAGAGAAAAGCAGCTCTTGTACTCACTTTCCTCACTTATCTAGAGGAAAATATTTTTTTTATTCAGGCATGTCCAAGGGTCAGCTCCCAGTGTTCTCTCCTGTCTATCTGATGAATCTGGGCATCTTGGGGCAATGTAGAAGTTGCCTCATGTACGCAGACAACCCTCTCCTCCTACCACCCAACACTACAACCTCTGAGAGATGCACTTATCTAGCCAAACTGGAGGTAATGCTCTCTCCAACCAAGACCGAACTTGACATTCAAGAGGAGAAGATAAACACTTGCACCACACCACACATCATATAGTCTCACTAAATCTACACCGCCAAAATCCACACATAGAAACACAAAAACATTCGCGGAGGCTCTCAATAATAATCTGCCCAAGCAACGGAGACCTCCAAAGCAGAAACACAAGCAACTTCCACCCCCCCAACATAACCCAAATGACACATAGCCCACAGACTCAGTGTGCCACTCAACAACATCCAATAAGGCAAAACAACGTATGCAACACACTAGTCATAGGTGACTCTATAGTCAGGCACACTGATGTCCCACTCACCAGACTAAACAAGGAGAAGGTTACTGTCAGCTGCCTGTTGGGCGCCAGGATCCACCACATAACCCACACACTCAGGTCACTCCACAACAAGTACAAATATGACTCTGTCATTGTCCATGTTGGTGTGAATGACCTGAGATGTACCTCCCTGGACTACATGAAAAGAGACATGGAAGAGCTCTCTGATCTTGTAGCCCAGGCATGTATGACCCTAGGCCTGAGTAGCATTCTGCCATCACCCAGAATGATACCGCAGTACAAGGACAAAATGATTGACTTCAACAATTGGCTGAGCTTCTGGTGTCATTCTAGGGGGATCCAGTATCTGTCTGCTTGGGATGACATGGTCGACAGGCCACGATGCTTTGCCAGAGATGGCCTGCACCTGTCGCCCCTGGGATTCCGGATACTGGCTAAGGCTCTTGCCACCCCTATAGTGTCTTTTTTAGGCAAGGTTCAAATGACAAATTCACCACCATAACAGGAACAGGCAAGCAAAAACTGAGGGTAATGCTACTCAATGCTAGAAGTCTAAATCTCAAAATGCACATACTCGAGGCACTCCTTAAAATGGAGAACATCGATATCTGTGCAGTGACTGAGACCTGGTTCAAGGCTCCAGAGAGCAACCCTGCACTAGCAGGCTATAATTCATACCACACTTTTTGGCCATGTAACCTGGACCAGAACACCAAAGGCAGAGGTGTGTCCATATTTATTAAGGATACCCACACCTCCAGGCTAGTTGCTCAGCATAATGCATCCGAGATTATCCAAGTGCAACTAACTCTGGGCAAAACTGCAATCCAAATTGTAGCTTGCTACAGATCCCCCACCATGCCCCAAGATTCCCACTCCTCTTTTCTTGATGTACTGGAAAATATTAGGGTTCAACCAAACAGCCTAATAATGGGCGATTTCAACTACCCCACCATTAACTGGGAAAACTACTTGTGTATCAACTCCTTCACACAACGCTTTCTGGAATTCATAAACTCCCAACGCCCTGGATCAATTTATCCACACCCCCACCAGGGGCAACAATATCCTAGACCTAGTCATTATCAACATGAGTGTTCCACACATGAAGTCAACTCCTAGTTGGTCCGATCCGACCATAAGCTAATCACCCTTGATATCCACATCCCGCCCCCACCCCCCCCATTAAGGAAACCACGGTAAAAAATTTCTTCAAAGCCAACTTCATGCTTTTTAAGACAGAAGTGGTGAACTTCATGACACCCATGCAGATGGACAATACAGTTACGACTGCTGAATCTTACACAAATGCACTCTATAAGCACTTACACGAGTGCATGGATCGTGCTATCCCAAACAGAGCCAAGATGATATCCTTCATAAACGGAAGCCAATCTGGTGGTCCCCTGCCATAAACAAACTGTACAACAGAAAGAAGAAATTGTTGCAAAAGAGAGTAAAATCCCATGAGTGGAGGAGCTCCCTGGTCAGCCTCAGTAAGAAGCTGAGATCCCTTATAAGATCATCCGAAGATAACTATGAAAACAAAATTGCCACTGATTTTAAGGACAACCACAAAGCATTCTATAGCTATGTCAAGAATCTCAATGGCAACACACAGATCTGCTCTGAGTTACAGCACAATGGCACAAAAATTACAAAACCAACTGATATTGCCAACATCCTGGCAGATAGGTTTTGTGCTAACTTTACCCTCCACCCCTAAGGGGCCCATATCTATACAGGTAAAAGCTGCTTTGTGCCTGCTGAATGGCATACAGCAACAGTTATCCCACTCCACAAAGGGGGAGCCACCAATGATCCCGGGAACTATCGCACTATTAGCCTGACGAGCCTGGATTGCAAGGCTATGGAACGTATCACCATGGACCTCATAAACAAAGACATTGGTAACCTCCAAACTCTAAATCCCACCCAGTTCGGGTTTGTGAAAGGCAGATCATGCCTCCTGAACCTGATTGACGTCTTTGAGGCAGTCACCAAAGCGGTAGATGAGGGTAAGGTGGTTCATGCAGCCTATCTTGACCTCGCCAAGGCTTTTGACACCATTCCCCCATTCTGGGATTATAGCTAAGCTCACTAAACCAGGTATAAATCCCTAAGTCACAAGATGGGTTGCCAACTGGCTCACTGACAGAACCCACACTGTAAAAGTTGCACACTCCAAATCTGACCTCAAACCAGTGACAAGTGGAGTACCATAGAGTTCAGTCCTGGGACCTCTCCTGTTTGGTATCTATTTCTCTGAAGTACAGGTTAACACATAAGGCCTCTGGCTAACGAAGTTCGCAGATGACTGCAAACTAGGAACCATAGTCGAGTCCCCAAATGATGTGGAAATCCTACAGAAGGGTCTCGCTGAGACAGCTGCCTGGTGTCAGAGCCATGGCCTCAAGCTCAATGCCAAAAAGTGCATTGTCATCCCCTTTGGTAAAAACTCTGTACCCATGAACTACTACATAGACAGCAGTCTACTTAACACTGAATGTGTGATAAGAGACCTTGGGACCCAGGTGGACAGTAGTCTGTCCTTTGATACTCACATCACCACAGTAGTCAGGAAGTCCTTCTACGTGGCACACCTCATCATAAAAGGGTTCTCATCCAGGAAAAAAGAGGTAATTGTTCCCCTCTACTCAACACTCATTAGACCCATTATAGAGTACAATGCCCCTTTTGGAATGTATCTCACAAGACATCTGCAGCAGCTGGAAAGGTCACAGAAGTACCTCACAAAGAGGATTACTGGACTCAAACAGATGCCCTACACTGACCATCTCAAAAAACTCCAGCTTTACTCCATAGCATATCGCCTACTCTGAGGTGATCTCTGCCTGACATATAAAGCTATGTCAAACCCAGAGCTGTTGGACATGCTACACCTAAAGAAATCCCAATCCCTCTGAGCTACACGGTCTGGGGACCTAAACCTTGTTACCACAATAAACAGGACATGCTGGAGAGATAGATTCCTATCCCAGAGACTTCCCATACTCTGGAACATGCTACCCATCTATGTCAAGCAAAGTTCTTCATTAGCACTCTTCAAGAAAAATCTTGATGAGTGGATGGGAAATAGTTAATACACCCCGGGGATCACTTCTGTGTCTCTGCTCAACAGTGGCACAGGAAAATAACTTTCTTGGGTGACGTAAGCCAGGGAACCTTGTTGGCTAGGCTTACGTAGGCCCTCGGGCAGATGGCCTAGTACCTACCTATGAACCAATGAACCTATGACAATGTTAACAATGGCTGACTTGTGCTGTGAAATGGTGTAATGCATTTTAATAGCATGTATTCTGTAGTGAATTAAACGTGAAGTTTACTTTTGGGCACCATCACTCTGCTCATATAGCCTGAGGCTGGCAGGTGACCAAAATAAGCTACTGATTAGTATAACGTTTTTATCAATGTCATCTTGAAAGTCATGTCAAACAAATAATCTGACAATTTTTTTCCTATCCCAATACACCTCCTGGATTAGTTGCTGTCAAGGCAGATGAACACATCTGACACAGTGATGCAACAGATGGCAGATAACCAGGCTCAGGTAAGCAAAGAAGTTCAATACATCTTTGATATATATTGTCTGGGTGGATTGGCAGATTTGCTAATTTTTACTGTACTGTGAGCTCAGTGTGTCAGTCTGGATCTTGTCACAAAGTTTAGGTGAATCATTTGGATTAAAATAAGTCTTATAACTAAACGTAGTCTGTATCTGCCCTGTGTCAACTGTAATGCAGCGTTTTGCACAAAAAAACAAACTGCGATGATATGTGCCAGATCACTACATTGTGACATATTACCTAGAAATTGAGTTATTAGCCCTGTGTCTTGTTAATTCTTAGTAGCTATGTACTTATTGTTAAAAGCTGAACAGTGATTTTTAGAAAGGCTATAGTCGCAAGCAGTATGTACTTGTTTCCCTTAAGGCCTTCGATTGAAAAGGATCTGTATACTTATGCTATTTTTAGGAGAAATAGCAATCTCTGCAGCAACTTGCAATACTAGCTGCTGCAAGCCATCCCTTTGAAAAGGCATTGAATGTCACATGCATGATGTTCACGTGCCAGCTTGGCAGGGGATATCAGCTGTATATGATAAATGTCAAACTTTAGTCCGACCTTATAGCCTTCACATGAAATTACATTTTTCGGTGGGAGGAATGCTTTGCTTTCACTGTTAATAAAAATAAGTCTTTTTCTGTATTGCATGATTGTAGAAAGAGATGCTGCTCGTGGTCCAGGAATCAGACCTGATGCCGGAATTGGAAGTCACAATAGGCAATAATGTATGCAACTGGACACAACATCTAGTAGCATAATGTTACAGTGCTAAAATACTACTATGATTAAGTATATAGTTAAGTGACATAACAAATTTTCTCTTTCCTTCCCTCAGGCCAATGCGTCAACATTCCATGAAGAGACAGTCAACTCCAGGATGGATATTGACCTTAATGATACTGAATGTGTACTGGAAGCGCAAATGCAGATGCCCATGTCAACAAGTAGTGCTGTAACTTGTACATGTTCTGGGAAGAACAGATCCACGCTTACCACAGGAAATGAAATGGGATCAATAGCCAGAAACAACTCAGCTGTCCAATGTAGTGTTACTGTGGGCAGCAAGAAATCACTCAGTCGATGGTGTTAAACAAGGAAGGTACATTACACAAGTCTTGGAATACAGACCTGCCTCCCCCAGTTTACCTTGCATGATGTTGCAACAATGGCTTCAAGTTGGAAAGATGCATCAATGCAATTTCCAGAGGTGTGTCCTACAATAAGCTATATCCTTAAGGACTACACTTATGCACACAGGACCATTCCTGATGATGACCTTGGAAACTACAATGTCACAACAAAGAAGGACCAAGTGACTTAGGTGTACTTAGCAACACAATTTATGGAAGGGAATGTACTGTCACCTATACTTGGTTGTAGCACTCCAGTCAAATAGTAAACTTTCATCCAGTAGTGGTATGTCAAAGAAAAACATTTCAGTGCCAAGAAATAATACTGAAAATACAGTAGATGAGCAGGAATGGACAGACAGATTGGATCGTTTTTCAACAATATCAGCCACGGGCAGAGGGAAAAGTGAAGACATTACTATGGTGAAGGACAGTAACGAGAGCATGGAAGAAGATCCTGAATGGCGTTATCCATGTGTTACTACTTCAACATCAGAATTTGATGACAGCATGGAAAATGAAACTACTGAGCAACACATAGCATTGCAACGAAAATTCATAGTTTTTGAGGAGTGCCTGAATGAGTTGCTGCTGAAATTGATATGTCCACAATGTAAAGCACCAATGTGTGATGATTACCATAAAGATTATGTGGGATCAATGTTTTCTAAAACAGTACGGTATTTGAATGGACATGAAATTGTAAAGTGGCAAAACCAGCCAATGCTTGGCCGAATGGCAGCAGGCAATCTACTTAGTGCAGCAGCTGTACTATTTAGTGGAAACACATATGCACACATTGCACGTTTTTTGCTTATGTGGGGGTAGAATTCATTGGCCAGACTACTTTCTATGGAATACAGCATGAATACCTCTTTCCTGTAGTACAGAACACTTGGAAGCAACATCAGGAACATCTTATCCAGGATATACACAGAAAAGTCATTAGACTGGCTGGTGATGGTCGCTGTGACAGTCCTGGGTATTCTGCTAAATACTGCTGCTGTAGTGTGATGGACATGGACACTGGGCATCTGTTGGATTTTTCACTGGGGAAGTTGGATGAGGGTATTTCATCTGTAGCTTTGAGAAGAAAGCATTTCTGAACTGGGGTGGCGCAGTGGTGCAGCGGTTAATGTTGTTACCTCACAGCAAGAGGCTCTCCAGTTCAATTCTTGGCTGGGGTGTCTTCTGTGTGGAGTTTGCATGTTCTCCCGGCATTTGCGTGGGTTTTCTCCGGGTACTCCGGTTTCCTCCTACATTCTAAAGACATGCATCTGAAGAGTTTCTCCCTGGGCCTCCGCTGAAAATAGGCTCTGTCCTAGTTGGACTTTCCTGGTCAACAAATGTTAAATTAATAAATAAATAAATAAAATAAACTGTATGCATAATTTGAGTGAATTGGACATCAAAGTCAGTGCTGTAGCAATAGACTGGCATTGTGTGATTGCCAGTGCAATGAGAACAGAATTCACAGACAATGACCATCAGTTTGCTCTATGGCATGTATCTAAAGGAATTTCTAAAAAAATTGTTGAGGTGGTCTGGAAAAAAGATACGGAACAGATCATGCCATGGTGTCATAGCATTTCAAACTACTTGTGGTGGTGTTCTGATGGAGATGCAGAGCTGCTGTATGACAAATGGAAGTCTCTATTGTATCACATTACTGATAAGCACCAATGGGAGTGGGGAAAGAAGTTCCGTGCCTGGACAACATGACATCCCCATTGAAGACAGAGAGCAGAAGCAGTAGTGGAAGGAAGGCAATGAAGTCCACATGGTGTTGGCAAAAATTGTCCTGAACCAATCTCTGGTGGAAGGATCTCCAACACCTAACTCAGTTCTGCTACACAGGCAGCTTGGAAGTCTTTCATGCACTGCTTTGTAAGTATTGTCCTAAGTTTGAACATTTTTCTTATATTGGGATGAAAATAAGAACTATGCTTGCCATTCTGGATCACAATGCAAATGTGAATCGTCAGCAAGCAGTAGTGAAATGCCCCAAGGCTAACTCTGCTGCCAAGGATGATACATGTTACCGCATTGTTTACCCGGGGGCAAAGCAAGATTGGGTGACCAAGCCAATTTTTGAAGATCGAAAATATGATTACATATTTGACATGATCACAGATGTGCTTATGATGAAAAGGGAAAATCTTCACATGCCAAAGATGGACATACCATGCATTCCTAAAAACATAGCCAAGTGTGACAGACCTGATAAGCAAGAAGTTATCTTAAGGCACATGTCATGGTTTGGTAAGTTACAGCCAAAATGATTGGGACCTTTTTCATTTATATTTTGTTTATGTTACAAGCTTTAGGCAGCTAATAGTAATGTGGTTAAGCACTGACTCAGTAGTCCACTGACTCAGTAGTCCTTCAGTGCATCAGACAGTGATGCAAAGACAACGGTTACAGGAGCTGTTAAGTACTCATTTGTTAGATGATATATTAATGGGCAGGTTTTACCCAGGTTAGAGTAATAAGTAATGTAAATGTGAAGTAATACAGTGGATTATTAAAGGACATATCAGTAGTCAGAGATACATCTGAATTACAAGCTATCGGACTGAGTCTGGAACATAACAGTGAAGTGACTGTAGCTGGCATTCATCAGACCTGTCATGTAGTAATATGCCCCCTTTGGTATGTACCTGACATGGCTTGTCTGGCATTTGGAACATCTAACAGGGTTTCCTCACTAGAAGATTATAGTGGGAGTTAGAAACCACTTGGTAATTAGACTGCCTCACGAGCATAGCACTGTATTATGGCTGCTAGAGGCTGATAAGGTGAAGTCTCAGCCTGGCATACACACCATTGTCAAACCCTACTAAGATGTACCTAGTACATATCTGCAAAGCAAAAAACATCCAAATTATGTAGTCTAAACACTGAAATAGTGGCAGTGCCCTAAATAGGATCTGGGGTACAGGCAGGTTTGTATCACAAAGACTACCCCTTTGCTAGAACAGTCTTCCCACCAGTGTGATGCAGGGTTCCTCCATAACCCATTACAAGTGTAGCAATGGCAGTTGGAGTGGTAGCAGGGAATGGATTCCTGGTTTGGCACCTGTGTGTCTACTGGACACAGGCATCATGCAAATGACTGACCTGCACAGGTGCCTGCTTACACTTATCCAGGATAGCATAACATGACACATATTTGAAATGCGCGACTTGGCTTTAAAAGGACCTTGTGTTCATTACACTATGAAACACCTTAGGAACATGTGAGCCCAGAAACATTTGTTGAGCTTCAAAGTATGATGGCGTTTTACTGAGAAACCAGTACTGATGAGAAACATCTGGCACCTGATTTCAGTGCTATTAATCAGGCGTTGAATAAATGGACTGATGAGGAGCTACTTCAGAGGGGAACAGAAGTAAACCTATAACTGGACGATGGTCTGGGAAAGTAAAGCATCTTATCTACTGTCTTGTGTAGCACGGCAGATGGGTGGTAGGGCAGTGATGTAACCATGAGATGAGTGGACTGGAGGAATACTTGAATGTGGGAAATGGGGTGAGAGCAGTGAGAAGAATGAGGACTATGATGTGCTGTAGTGGGCATTGTGATGCACAGGCATAATCACTGACAGATCATGCAGTAACTTCTTAGTGTAGTGACCATAATTTACAGTAAAATATCTGGCTAACTTCGCTACACTTGCTATTTTTGTGGGGTAAATTCAGAAGTACATTAGATTCATTAAGGTCTGGGTGCTGATGCGAGTGCCATATATTGTTTTAGAAACTGTGAGTAAGACAATAGAGATTAGCATGTGTGTTGCTCATGCAGAAAGTGATTAGGCATATTGTCAAAGGTTATATGCATGGAGGTATGTAAGTGTACAGTGTGCGATAGTAGATGTTTTAGTAGAGACCATGACAAGACAGATGAATTGACAACAGTATAGCATCAACAGTTGTGCTTACCCAGCTTCAGTCAACTGGTGAAGCTGGTACTTAGAGTGAGTGGTAGACACTTGAAACTGAACAGAGTAAATAAATGACTAAAGTTATGTTAACATAAATTAAATGATTGTGTTTGTGTCTGTAAATGTATATGTCTGTATGTGTTGCTATCTGTACAGTTGGGTTGGAAGTTGTCTCTGTGAACCATCATGCAGAATTGGATTGAAAGGTGCATGATACGTGTATGATTCTCATCGAGTGGGCTTGCTGTAGAAACTGATGGCAATCCTGAGTTGAGATCGTCAAATGCTGGATTCCTCGTGGATGTTGCAGTATTGTGAGGAGAGGTTGGATGAAGAACACAGGTAGCATGTTTTTTCAGGTTAAAGTAATGGCTAGCCATGAGTCATTGCTGGAATAATCCTTTGAGTCAGTGCTGTATACAGAGGTGAAGAAATAGGCATAGTTTACTAGTGCATTGCAGAAGTGTGTATATGTGTGTGTTTAGTATGTGTTGGCATAAAAGTTAACAATGGTTATGTGCTGGACTGCCATCCTACATTTTTGGGGAGCATCTGGTATCACTTTTGTTTGCTAGATAAAACAACTGATAGGTCCCTGTAGCAGACATCAGCAGCAGCTAGGGTGTGCTATAGCTGTTGACTCATTGTGTTCATGCGAGTTGAGCAAAGCAACACGGTGCAATGGAAAACTGCGGGTGTGTGAGTATTGTATTGTGTGCTGTAATCAAGATTGATAGAGTCTAGCTTCTCTGACAACATATTCCTGATAAGGAAGCAGGGTGAGGTAGTGCAGTGAGCTTGTTCCAACTGAATTTGTTTACAGTGAGTAGAGATCCTTAGTAGCAGTGATTGTCCATATTTAATACATCATAGTTGGAAGAGGTGTGCAAACTGACCTTGGTTAAATGGTAGCTTGTACAACGTAGCATGTGTGTATGTCTGAATGCATGTATGTCTGTTTAGTATATAATATTTAATAGAGAGTCACTGATCAGGGAAAGACTTGACACAACTTCTGGGAGGTGATTCTGCTGTCAGTGGAGTCTGCTTACTGAGACAGTTGTTGAATGTTCTGAGCTGCTAACAGCAGTGTAGGTGCTATGCAGCTATGGCATTGTTGATTAGTGTAAAAGTAGGCAATGCATTATGGTTCACTGGTACAAAATGCCTGTGTGTGTGTGTGTGTGTGTGTGTGTGTGTGTGTGTGTGTGTGTGTGTGTGTGTGTGTGTGTGTGTGTGTGTGTGTGTGAGTGTGTTGGATGGCATGACGGTGAGCAATAGAGCTGAGCTGGACTGGCACCAACCCCGTTTAGGCATCATCCATTGTCAGTGCAACAGGATTGTTGCAACAACTGTTAGGTGGCCAGAGCTGAATCACCTGCAGCTTGGGTCCACCTGAATCACTTGCAGCATTTTTTTGAGGAGAGGTGGGCAAAGCACCATTACTCACCAGTACATTGTGTCTGTGTGTGTGTGTGTTTAGCATGGGTGGTGTCAGCAAAAACTGTAGCATAGCAGGGATGAGTGCAACCCTGTTATATGGACTGACTATGCAGTGCCCTGAGCTGACACCAAAAACAGCTGTGGTCCACCACAGGTTTTGAATCCATGTATTGTGTTGACATGAGCAAGGCAACTTGGTTCAATGGTGCACTGTAGGTGTCTGTGAGTTTCACATGGGCTGTGTACCTCAGATTGATAGTGCCTAGTTGGGCTGACAGGTGTCCTGTTAGGGAAACCACCTTGAATCATTTTATGTTGCTTTCTCCAGCAGATACTGTGTTGAAAGTTTTTGCCTGGCTTTATTTTCAAAACCTTGCATAGGAGTTAAAATTGAGCTTTGAATCTAACATTTGGATGGAGATGGTGGTCCCACTGCTGCAAAAGTTATGAGTTATGTAAGAGGGTTAAGTCAATGTATCAATGTACAGGGAATCTGTCTGATTTGTTTAACCCTACCACTCAACATTTTCTGACAGTTATTTTGTACCGTTGTCCAACTGCATAAAGAAATAAAAGAAAACAAGACATCTAAGCAATATGCAGGTAAGCTGACATGTTGGCAGACCAATTTGTGAAAAGACTGCAGGAATACCCACCGAACCAAGGACAGAAAAGGAGGTCATATTGAGTAAGTAATGGCCCTTGTGCAACTACCCTACCTGGGATTCTATTATCTCTCCCAGAAAGTCTGATTTTCCATTTCTGTCTCTCTGGAAACTTGTTGTCTCAGACAAATGGGTTCTGAGATTGATTCCATGGGAAAGTGAGCCCTCCGTTACAGGGTATACTTCCACTAAGCAAGACCAAACCCTCTGTTCCCTACTGTCCTACAACACTTGTTGTGAGAGGTGGTAACAGAAAGATTTCATTTCTCCCAGTGGGCAAGAAGTTTTCAGTCATGAATGTTTCTACTGCCAAAAAAAAAAAAATTACTGGAGATCAGTTAATGACCTTTGCCTTAACCACTTTTGATAGTACCCAAGTTGAAGACCCTTTCATAATGCAGACTCTTATCCCCTTGTTTCCAGTCTGAACTGGCCAAATGGTACACATGTAAGGAAAGGAGTAATTGCTAGTCTGATGTTAGAACATGGCACTGATATCATATATGATTAGTTTTAATTCCATTATTTTACAACGCAAGATCTCCTCATGTGGCAAGATTCTGGTAATGCCTCATGTCTCGCTCTGCTGAATGTGGCTATGATTTCTTGGCTGGTGGAAAAGGGATTGCTCACGTATGGATGTAAATTTGGTGTGAGCTACTTTCTGGTGACCTGGCCATGCTTCGATGCAACTGCTTTGTGACACAAGCACTATGTGCATATTAATGTGTATCTTAATTTTAACAACTGGTTTTAATGATACTTATCCTACCTCATCTGTAGATGGTAAGCTGTCATCTTTGACTTAGGGTTCCATGCATAAGCATTAGACCTTCGTCTTCATCTGCTGCTGAACAGTCAACTGAAATTACACTGAGAAGTTGTGATGTCTGCATAATTAATGCATCACCTCAGCATGATACCTGTTAGCTCAGCTTGTCCCATCCTGTACTGAAAGCCAGATTCATTGTTATTCATCAGGCTTCACAATTTATGCACTTGTAGATGCTAAGATACATGAAAGATGTCTTATCTGCATAATTTTTTGATCTTTAGGTATAGAGCAACTCTCAGAAAATTTGTCTTTATGCTGTGTTGATGCCATGTGCTTTTTCCACCTTTGCAGGTTTCCTTGTACTTAGATGTTACAGCTCAGCAGAGTAAAACCAAAT
>NC_056733.1:1811539804-1811582304 GCF_019279795.1 Protopterus annectens
TATCATTACACCGGAGTCTGATTGGCATGAGTCTTACTATGTCTCTACAATTTAGAACTGTGTTGCAACTTAAAAGAATAATTTTCTTAGTTATAGCCATTTGCTCACCCAATATTTCTGAGAGAGAGTAGTCTGAAAGCCATCACCCCTCCAATATTTTCTTTCTATCTAAGGAAAACGTCTTGTATCTTGTGAGCAAGCTACACATATGCTCTTCCACTGTTCTCTTGTAAATTGCTTTTCCAGGCTTTGTTCCCAACCTTTACTAACCTCCTCTGACTGATTCTTATAGTTATCTTGCAATATGTTATATGCCCTATTAATTATCCCTTATTTAACAGCAGCTTTTGTCTTAGATTCAACTAAAAATTCTACCAGATCAGATTTTTTCACTTAAGATTCCTCAATCTCTTTCTCTTTGCTATACTCTGATATCAATTCCTGATATGTGAGGCAGTCACTAGCCTCAGTCCAAATGTCTTCTTGGCTTCTTCCCATTCTGTTACCTTTTCCTCTCTAGTTAATTGTTCCCAGTACCTTGGTTTCCTTGCCAGTTTTCTCCAGAAAATTCCAAGCCCCTCTTGCCAATTCTCCGTACCCCTAATTGCAGTCATCCTCATCAGCAGAATCTCCTTTCTCCATTCTTGTGTTGACTTAGTTCTTAGAATACTTTCTGCTACTTTATTAATATAATAATCTGTATGTTTGTTATTCCCCTTAAGGATCTGCATCCAAAACCTCACTCTCGCCTTATTTTTTGAACATTCCCCCTGCATCATCATCATCCCTTTCCATTTTGAATTATAACCTTCTGCTTATAACCACACCTGTCTTTTTTTAAACTAGAAATATCTTTATTAAATTATCACATATGATATATACAATCTTATATTTATATAAATGAAAATAAATCATACTGACATAATTCCGTTGCAAACATTATACATTATAAACCACATTGACATAATTGTAGTTGCAAACATTATACATCACTTATAATCTCGCTAGTCATTGTCAGTCAAATATTACATAGCTCATTCAAATTCTGGCTTCTTTTCAACCTTATTCGTCCTCTGCATGTATTGTTCTCACAATTCCCATTTTTTCATATGTAATTTGCTCCTACCCTTTTTTAAAGATCCCAGTTCTAGTTGTTTTATCTCTGTTACAGTGTTCGCTACTTTTAGTAAAGTTGGTTTACACTTTGATTTCCATTTTCTAGTAATTGCTTTTTTGGCTGCCACCATAATTAGACTCAGCAAGGCCTTACTTTGTCTAGACAATTCCAATTCTGTATCATAGCTTAAAAAATAATTTCCTTAGTTACACCAATTTGCTTACCTAGTAGCTCTGACAGAGAAGTCTGCAGAGAATCTTTAACATCTGCCAACTCATTACACTCCCAGAAAATATATTCCCATTTACCTCTTTCTTCCCCATCACACCTCCAGCATTAGTTATCTACCAGACAAAAAATTCTTTGGAGTCCACTTGGGGTATAAAAATACCTATGTAAACACTTCCAAGCAAAGATCCTAAATCTTCTAGACTTTGTTGCATATTTGGGAGACATACATATACCCCCTCATCGTTTCTTTGTGAATTGCTTATCCACTCTCTCTTCCCAATCCTTTCTATCCTCCTCTGACTGAGTCTTATAGTTATCATGCAATATTTTATATGCTTTGCTAATTATTCCTGTTTTAATGGCAGATTCTATTCTAGATTCTACTAAAAACTCTACCAGTACAGGTATTTCGTTTAGGACTCCCTATTTCTTTCTCTTTGCCTATACTCTGTTATCAGTCCTTGAAAGGGAAGGCAGTCTCTAACCTGCAGTCCAAATAAATTCTTGGCATCTTCCCATTTTATTATCTTTCCTTCTCTAGTTATTTGCTCTCAGTACCTTTGTTCCTTTGCCAGTTTACCCCAATAAATTACAACCCCTTCTTGCCTATCCTCTGTATCCCTATTTGCAGTCATCCTTATCAGCAGAATCTCCTTTCTCCATTCCCACATTGGCTTAGTTCTTACAGTACTTTCTGCTACTTTATGGATATAATATTCTGTATGATTATTGTTATTCTCCTTAAAGGTCTGCATTCAAAATCCTAGTCTCTCCTTGTTTCTTGTATTTCCCCCTGTTTTATCATCATCCCTTTCTACTTTGAATTATAGTTTTCTGCTTGTGCTATGTATAGGAGCCTTAACTGTGTTGCTCTGAAATACCCCTTCAAATCAAGCAATCCTAGTCAGCCTTGTTCTACTGGAAGAATTGGCTTATCTCACTTGACTCTTGCTGTCTTCCCCTCCCAAATAAAATCCTTCATCTGTTTATTAATTTCTATCCACAACTTCTCCTCTGCTTGATAAAAATATGCTTGACCTGTGTATAAGCCTAAAGGGACTAAAAACATTTTAACTGCTTGTATTTTACTATCCATATCCATATAACAGAGATTTCATTTTCTCAGTTTTTGTATTATCTTTTGTTTAGTCTCTTCTCACATATCCTCAGCTGCCACAACAGAATCATTTCTAATCCATACTCCTAAATACTTCATTTTATCATGCCCCCATACATATGGATATTGCTGAACCAGTTTGTGTGATAATCATATCTGTCTTGATTATACTGCTCACCCTGCTTCTTATATATAATAAATCATACCTCTGTTATTGACTGCTCATCCTATATTCTGTCAAATATCATTCTAGATACCTCTGTCTGAAATACTGCTATCACTATATTTTAACATACTAAAATACATTTCCTTAGATAAAGCAGGGTATCACAAATCACTACATTCTATGTTTAACCTTGATACTCTTTTATGGAATCTTGCTACATTGCTCCTTCTAACAATGGCCCAGTTTACCACATACTATTCTCACCTCTTCACAAACTATATTCCTTACATTGATGGACATAACTTATAGAACCAAGTATCCCCTACTCATTACAGTATCTCCCTAGCCTTGTTTCCATATATTTTCTTTCACTTATACAAATACTTCTCTAACACAAATAACTGGATTCTACTGCAACTTAAAATTAAATGTAACCATAAAACCTAATATCTATCCCCCTACCTGCCCTCCAGGCGGAGATGTGCACATAAACCCTGGCAATCTCTCTTAAAGCAACCTGCATTGATACTCCAAATAATAACTATAACCCAAATGCTTAACCTACCCCAGAACTTCTCCTGTATCATATAAACTGCCAAAGTATATGTAACAAAGTCTATGAACTGCATGCATGATCAGCTTTCTCAGATATGCTAGTCCTAGCCCAAGCATGGCTCAAACAAGGAATCAGACGTGAAGAAATAATACTAATAGGAAATAATATCATAAGACAATACAGAAAACATAAAAACAGGCGACGTTGCAACAATTTACCCTAAGTCAGTCAAACTCTCCCCAAATCACTAAGCTTTCCTACCTTTTACATTATTGAACTTATAATTTCTTTCCTAAAAATGAATGGCCATAAAAGCATTTGCATTGTTGCTGCATGACCCCTCCCCCCAGAAATAATAGTAGTAGAAGATCTACTCTTGACTGTCAACCAGCATTTTTTAAACATCTTTATTAAATGATCACTTATGACATAGGCAATCATACATTTATATAAATGAAAACAAACTATATTGACATATTTTTACTTGCAAACATTATACATCATGTATAATCTATCCATCATTGTCACTAACACATTACATAACTCATCCAAATCCTGTGTTGCTTTAAACCTCATTCCTCCTCCAAAACATTACTCTGCATGTATTGTTCCCACAATTTCCATTTTTTCTATCTAATTTGCTCCTACCTTTTTCTAACGATCCCATTTCCAGTTGTTTTATCTCTGTTACTATATTCACTACTTCTAGTACAGCTAGTTTAGACTTTGATTTCCATTTTCTAGTAATTGCTTTTTTGGCAGCCATCATAATTAGACTCAGCAAATCCTTACTATGGTTGCTGTCAACCAGCATTAACCATAAAACCTATATTATTATGACCAGTTTAAATATAGACTGGCTTGCTGTCACATCCAACCCATCCAGCAATGCTACCAGTCTGTGCAGTTGCATACAGCTGATCAGCACCCCCACAAGATGTAATAAACTTTCCAGTAGAGCATATACAATTGATTGGGGTCTGACATCAGACCCAAGCAAAAATTCTTCCTCTAGAACCCTAGCAAGCTCACTTAATGACCACCTTCTCATCTTTTATAAGAAGGCTACCTAGTCACAACATAAAAAGGTGCCAGTACACTGCAGTCTAAAATCTATCCATCTTTAGCAAGTATCATGTCATCTCTTCCCTAAAGCATTGTAACTGGCATTTACTCCAAATACTTCCACTATATGATGCTGTCATGAATTTCACTGCTACAGTTCTCAGTGTACTAAACCAACAAGCTCCAGTTAGACGCAAAATTAAAACACAGCCTTGCTTTCTGCCTGTCTAAAGCTACAAAGCAACTAATGCAGCACAGGGGCAATGCCTGGAAGGCATGACTCCATAACAAAACAAACAACAATTTTCAATACTATAGAGAATTGTAAAACCAATCCAAACAACATAGATCAGATAAACAATAATATATTACTCTTCAAAACAACCAACAAAAATAACCCAAAACAATTCTGGACCACTAGCCATAACCTACTTAATTAAAGCCACCCATTACATCCATCGCCAAAATATTTCCAGCCTCAGTGACTCTATAGCCAACCAATGCTAACCATATGATCTGTCTCTACACTCACTAATGACTAGTTGACTAACATCCCACCCTTACCCTCACCACCATCTATAAAGGATCTTCATTTTCATCTCAACCTTGTTCTCACTTCTAACATTAAAAAACTTCTCCACAGACTTAAAACTACTACCGCAGCCACTGATAACCTCTTCATTTAATACCTAAAAATAATTATCATATCTATAGCTAACTCTGTCTCTCACTCAGTAGATATGTTTATCCAGGAAACTCGTGTGCCAGATATTTGGGGAAAAATGTGTTATAATTCTACATAAAAGGGAGTAATTCCACTGTGCTCAACAACTATCATCCCATTGCCATACTACCTTCTCTAAGAATCTTGAAAAAATTATCCAGACCCAATTCCTAAAATATTTCCTAGCAAACAACCTTCTTTCTTCAGATCAACATAATTTCAGACCTCACCACAGCATTGCCGCCACTTTTCTCAGTTTCACAACCCTAGTGGATCTTCTCAGGGATTCTGGTACTCTAATTTCCTCACTATTCTAAGATCTATCTGAAGCTTTTGACACTGTATCTCTTAACTTGCTCTTTCATAGGCTGTCCCTACTAAAACCTACATTCTACTGCCCTCTCCCAGTATCATACCTAACTGTCAAATAAGCACAATGCTGTCAAATGGCTCATCTTTTTGGGACTTCCAAGATGGCTGCACATTGAGTAATAGCATAATTCTAACTCTCCCAGTATGAAAACAGAAACTTAACAGAGAAAGCCAGTGGATCTGGATTTCTGAGTAAATTTCAGTAACTGGCTAGTAAGTGCATTGCCTGGATGCCAGGAAAAAAGAAATGCAGAGGGCCTGAAGGAAAATCAGCTACAAAAGGTGACAGAAAAACCCTGACTGAGAAGAGTACTGCAGGTTTTCAGCAAAAAACAGTGCAAGCTCCAGACATGACTTCCAGTAGAGGAAAGTATAAGACAGCTGTGCACAGACCTGACTAAAATAAATGAAACACTAATGGAGTATATCAACTCAAACAATAAAAGGCCAGAAAAATGGAAGAAGCTTTAAAGAGATATTCAGATAAGGCAATAAAACTGCAAAACTCAAAGGTCAAAATAAAGAAAAAGCTGTCTGAATACAAGACGACAGAATAAGAGATATTTAAAAAAATAATAGAATTACAGGACAGAGCACATAGGGAAAACTTTTAGTTATGTACTCACCATAACTTCAGATGTTTGGGATCCATCTCGCCTACATTCTGACTGATGGGTTCGGAGCCGATCCCTCGGCTCCGACTCGGCACGCTTATGCCAAAGAGCGAAGTCTCTTATTGGCTGAGCTTACTATATCCCAGGATGCACCACTACCAGTCCCCCAGATCTAGTTTGTCCGCATACATGCACACATGCACGCACTGATTATATAACATCGTCAGATGAAACAAGATAAAAACAGTAGAACTCAAAACCGTTCAATCTCTTCTGATCTCCAAGGCAGGGGGAAGG
Organism: Protopterus annectens; assembly: GCF_019279795.1. Classification (NCBI taxonomy): domain Eukaryota; kingdom Metazoa; phylum Chordata; order Ceratodontiformes; family Protopteridae; genus Protopterus; species Protopterus annectens. The sequence continues at coordinate 1,811,546,064 of NC_056733.1, forward strand.
AGGGTGGGTATTAGGAATGTAGGCGAGATGGATCCCAAACATCTGAAGTTATGGTGAGTACATAACTAAAAGATGTTATGTGATCCTATCTCGCCTACATTCTGACTGATGGGACAGCGTCCCTAGCACCTGAATCCTGGGTGGCTCACTGGAAAACACTCCTGAGTATCGTGGAACCAAATGATGCTCGCCCTTTAGATGCCACATCCAATTTATAGTGGGAAATGAAAGTGTGCGGATTGGACCAAGTAGCCGCAGCACAAATCTCAGAAATAGCGAGCTTGGAATGAAAAGCTATAGAAGTCGCCATAGCTCTGGTAGAGTGAGCTTTAATAGATGTTGTAAGTTGCTTATTCGAAGAGGAATAAGCCTGAGTTATACAATCTCTAATCCATTTGGAGATAGTAGCTTTTGTGATGGTTTTACCCAATTTATTGTCTGAGAAGGACACAAACAACTGGTCTGATTTACGAATTTGCTGAGTCCTGTCTAAATAGAAGCGCAATTGCCTGTGAACATCCAATTTATGGAGAGTGTATTCTGCTTCATTGGAGAATTTTGGAAAGAAAACTGGTAGCTCTAGAGATTGTTGGAGACAGAGATTAGAACAGACCTTTGGGACAAAAGATGGATTAAGCCTAAGTGATACTCTATCCTTGTGAAAAATCAAGTACGGTGGCTTGATAGATAGGGCTTGAAGCTCTGAAACTCTTCTTGCAGAGGTAATTGCAACTAAGAAGGCAGTTTTCCAAGACAGATATTTTAACTCACATGTAGCAGCCGGTTCGAAAGGGGAAGATGTTAATGCACGAAGCACCAAATCAAGATCCCACGGAGGCGCAGGATGAAAAACTGGGGGTCTTAACAGCCCCGCACCTTTAATGAAAGTTTTGCATAATCTGCTGCTCATCAATGGAGGATCCATGGACTCGTGAAATTTAGAGATAGCCGCTAGTTGGACTTTAATAGTAGAGACAGAAGATCCTTGATTAAACAGGGATGTTAAGAATTTCAAAACCTCTGGGATTGGAGCAGTGATAGGGTCTAACCCCTGAGTTGAGCCCAGATAGCAAACCTCTTCCACTTACTGAGGTACAATTTCTTAGTGGTGGGTTTGTGGGCCGAAGATAAAATGTGAATAACTTCCGGGTCTAATGTGTGATTTCTGACTAAAGTCGGAAGTGGAGGAGCCAAGCTGTCAACTTCAAGGTGTGAAGGGACTGATGTTGTCGTCCCGACTGATGAATTAGCAGATCCGGAGTTAGATCTAAAGTCCAAGGATCGCCCACCGCATGTTTCTTCAGGTAGGGAAACCATACCTGACGAGGCCAGTGCGGAGCAATTAGTATCATTGTGGACCCCAATTGAGAAGCTTTCTGAATGACTTTGGAGAGAAGTGGAATCGGAGGAAAAGCATAAAGTAGCCCTGTTGGCCAAGGTTGTGCTAGAGCATCCATAGCTGCTTCCCCCTGATGTGGAGTCAAGGAGAAGAACCTTTTGCACTTTGTATTTTGTGGTGTTGCAAACAGGTCGCAGCACGGCGTCCGACATCTCCTGAAAACCTGAGCTGCTACTGTTTCATTTAGGGACCACTCGTGAGGAGAGAGAATTGTCCTGCTTAATCTGTCTGCCAATATATTTGATTTCCCCGGAATGTGGGTCGCTACCAAGAAATGGCTGGTAGCTACAGCCCATTCCCACACCCTCATGGCCTCTCTGCAAAGGGGGTAAGATCTGGTCCCTCCTTGTTTGTTTAGATACCAGACCACCGACATGTTGTCTGTGTGGATGGCGATTATGCCCTGAGGGAGAAACTTGTGTAAGGCCTGTAGGGACAGAAGTACCGCCCTCATCTCCAATACATTGATGTGGAGAAAAGTTTCATCTGGAAGCCAGGAACCCTGAACTAACCTGCCCAGACAATGCCCCCCCCCCACCCTGTCTGGGAGGCATCTGTCGTCAGGGTGACCACTGGGGAGGGAATAACAAAAGGACTTCCCTGATTTAGATTGGATGTCTGAAGCCACCAGCGAAGGTCCCGTTTGCATGTTTCTGTAATCATAATGGGGTGATTGAGGGGAAGATCCTGAAAGGACCATTGAGTCGATAATAGCCACTGAAGAATCCTCATGTGCAATCTTGCCAGAGGAACTAGAAGAACCGTGGCAGACATCGAACCTAAAACTTGTAGGACCATCCTGGCTGGGGCCTTGGATCTTGAAATCAGGGCTTGAACTTGGCCTTGTAAAGTTTGGATCCTTTCGGTAGGGAGAAAAACGCGCATCAATTTTGAGTCTATCTCTGCTCCTATGAACCTTATGCGCTGAGAGGGCAGCAAGACAGACTTTGACCAATTGAATGTAATTCCCAGGGTAGCACCCAGGGAGATGGTGGCTTTGAGGTTGTCCATTAGTAGATGACTGGTGGTGGCAGTCAGGAGCCAGTCGTCCAGATAGGGAAACACTTGGAATCCAAGACTCCTCAGGTGAGCCGTTACTACTGCCAAACATTTGGTGAACACCCTGGGGGCTGTGGTGAGACCAAAGGGCAGAGCACAAAATTGGAAATGACTGTCTCCCAGGCTGAAGCGCAGATACTTCCTGGACGCCCGATGTATCGGTATGTGATAATAGGCGTCCTTGAGATCTATGGAGCACATCCAAACATCCTTCTCCAATAATGGGAGAATGGATTGCAACGTGACCATTCGGAATTTGGATTTCATGACGGATTGGTTTAGTCTGCTGAGATCCAATATTGGTCTCAGGTCCCCTGTCTTTTTTGGCACTAAAAAGAACCTTGAGTAATTTCCGGATCCGATCTGGTCTGTGGGGACCGGTTGGATGACTCCTTTTTCTAGCAGCTTTAAAGCTTCTGCGGCTGCAATTTCCCTTTGACTGGGTGGTGGGTCCGGGATTTTTGGACGGTGGGGTGAGTGTGTGAAGGGATGGTGTAACCTCCGGCAATAATCCGAAGCACCCATCTGTCCTGAGTGATTGACTCCCAGGCTTTTAGGTGCTTGGCAAACGGCACCCGACTGGCTCGAGCAGCACAGCCGGGCAATCCCTCATGAAGTGTGGGAGGCTGAAGAGCCACAAAAGGACTCGCGGTCTCCAGAATTGCGGGGCCCTCTGCTGCCTCTGGGACGGCGTCTCCCAGAAAAATTTCCCCGTCCTCTGCCTCTGGAAGGGGAATCTTCCTGCTGTTGATGGAAAAACTTACGTGATTTGCGGAACCACATCTTCCCTCCTCCTTTAGCCTTGGGATAAGGCCGAAAGGGAGTGGAATAACGTGCACCTACGGCAGATAAAGTTTTTCCTTCTTGCTCACAGCGGGTAAGAGTGTCTTTAACCTTAGGTCCAAATAAAGAGGACCCATCAAAGGGAGCGTCGTGAAGGAAGACTTGAAGGCCTCCAAAACGACACAACGGAGCCAGGCTTGTCTCCGTGAGCCACGCCTGTGCCTGCCGCTCTACCCCCTTTGGCCGCATACGAAATGAGCCTCATGGACGAGTTAGAAATTGAAGCAAGGATAGCCAACTGAGAGCTAACCGACTGGGCTAGCTGCTCAGGTAGGTTACCTGAGAGGGAATCTGACAGCTCCTTGACCAGATCCCTCTGAAGCCTGGTAAAATGTGCCAAATAATTCAGGGACCTTAAAGTAAAGGCCGCTGAAGTCAGGGTTCGCCTGCATCGGTCCATGCTCCTAGACTCCTTATTAGGAGGATGGACGGACGTTGAAGCCTCTGCCACGTCCTGTTGTGTAGCAGATGCCACCACCATGGCATCTACAGCCACGCCTTTAGTGAGGAACTCCTTCTCGGGTGGGGCAGACAAAAATTTGTTAGGACGAGAAGGGACTGGTTCCACGGTATCTGGATGTTCCCACGCCCTCCGACAAACTAAATCCAGGAGCTCGTTGAAGGGCGGAGACACCCAGGAGGCGGAGGGCTGAGCCCCGAAGGCCTTGAGGAGCACTGACTCATCAGCAGAGGGGGGTTTGGATATCCAGCCGCCTCGTTGTTTGAGGATCTCTAAGATGTCTGCAAATGAGACATCATCCGAGGACGACTTCGGGGACCCCTCCGCATCATCAAGATCAGTGTCCGATGTAATAGACTTGGGGGAGTCCACGTGCTTCCTCTTGCACGATCTCTTCCTTGGGGGTTCCTCTGAAGACAACTCCGAAGAACCCTCAGGAGGAGGGGAACCTCCAATGGGGGTAACCTCAGGCCCAGGGGCTCCGCTGCCTAAGGACAGGGGAACTGCCAAAGACCCAGTCTCCACGCCCAGGGAAGGTGCCGGTAAAGCCGGAGAGATGGCCGAAGAAGACTTGGCCAAGGCACTCCTCATAGCTCTGAAAGCCGGACCCCCAGAATCCTGGGAGTGTCCGGTCCCCGGAGCCATGATAGCAGACGGAAGTCCCGCAGCCGAAGCACCGAGAGGGAGGCTCGGAACCGACAGCATAGGTCCCAAACATCACCCCAGGTCCAGCCGAAGAAGTCCGTGTACCAAACTCGGACCCAAGGCCGGTTTGGAGTAAGGGTCGGAGCCGACCCTAAGATCTCCACCGGCTCCAACAGCACCTGCTCCGACGGAGCCGAAGTGGTCGGAGGAGGAATGGCAATGACATGGGCATGGGCCATCGGCTCCGAAGCCAACTGGGTCGGAGCCAAACAAATTTTTGAAAGACTGGGGACTGGAACAGTCTTTGGAGCACCCTGTCTATGTCCGAATCTGACATCCTCGATGACCTAGAGGATACTGAACGGGTTCGAGATGGCCTCTCCAACGCCCCAAGGGGCTAGGGGACCGGCTCCGAGGCGACTCGATGACTATCGGCGCCGAGGAATACCCACACTAGTTTCCATCGGTGCCGAGGAGGACTTCGGCGCCGAGGAGGAAGTGTCTGAGCGGACAACCTTTGTCGGCTCCGAGACCAGTGGAGCCGACGAAGGTGACCCGCCTCGATGCCCCAGCCATCGGCCCGGCCAGAGGAGTCGAGACTGGTGGCATCGAGGCAGACCGTTCCGCCTCAGCTCCAAGTCCTTGGAGCCGAAGGAGAAACCTGCCTATGTCTTTTGGCGGTCGGATCCGACGGACTGGTCGGAGCCGACGCCTTTCTTTTAGCGGAGAAGGAGAGGATGCTAAAGCTTCTTCGAAGGAGGGTTTTACAAGACCTTTTAATATGAGCTTATTTTTCCTCTCTTGGAGGACCCTCGAGGAAAAAGCGTGACACACGCTGCAGGACTCCTGCAAATGCTTTGCACCCAAACAATAAACACAGAGAGAGTGGTCATCTGTGATCGACATTTTAAAGTTGCACTTGGTGCACTTTTTAAAGCCTGAAGGCCTAGGTACCTGAGACATTCCGGTGAATTAAAGTCCAAAACACAGTACAAACACTGTAAATTAGAAAGAAAATCTCTCTTCTTTGACCTTTTTTACAAGAAAGAGAAACTATCCACAGTATAAAGGATCCGAGATCCCTAACAAAACAGAAGTCACCTACAATCAAAAAGACCGGGAAAGGCCTTTACACACAAGAGGTACTCCTAGTCAACACTCACAACACAAGAATTTACTAAGTAAATTTCACCAAACTCACTCTAAACACAAGAATAGCTGTTAAAACAGCTTTTGTTGAAGAAAAATAGAAATTCCTGACAGAAAAACTAGTGAAATTAATCACTACTTAGCTCAGCCAGCTCGAGACCACATCTTCACTTGTTAGCGGCAAACGAGATCTGGGGGACTGGTAGTGGTGCATCCTGGGATATAGTAAGCTCAGCCAATAAGAGACTTCGCTCTTTGGCATAAGCGTGCCGAGTCGGAGCCGAGGGATCGGCTCCGAACCCATCAGTCAGAATGTAGGCGAGATAGGATCACATAACATCCTGATATTTTCTGCTGTACCCCAGAAGCTGGAAGGAACAGACTGTATTAATTTTAATAAAACAACTGGACTGGTATTCTACAACAGGAATTATTAAATGAAAGGGCACATTATGTGTATGCTCCAAACCTGGCTATGAGAAAACAACTTAGACCTTTAATAGCAAAAATGAAATCTTACCAGAAGTAGGAGATGATTCTGACAAAACTGTGGCAGAAGGACAAAGTACTAAAAGTGGAAGACAGCAGAGTATTTGTGGAGAATGACTACTCATTGTACAAGAGGCAGAAGAGGAGTAAATGTATTCCATTATTCAGGGAATATCGAGAAGCAGGCATGAGATTCATATTGTTGCACCCAGCTATCTTCAAAATATTTTTTCTTGGAGGAACAAAATAATTTTTGATGAAGTACATGTTAAAGATGAAACACAAATGTTTGTCCAACAAAAAGTGTGCTGTGAATCAGATGGAGATTTTTCTTCTTATTCTTCTGGTAATGAAAAAACACAGAGAGACTATGTCAGTGAAACCTTTTCCAGAATTTTAAAGAAAATGCTTGAGAGAGGGAAAAAAGCACAAGAGTTGACTAGAAGAATCAGGAGTACATTGGAAATGAAGCAGAGACAGGGTTTGGGAGATAGAGGTGAACAAGAATAGAACAAGATAATCTGGAAATGGACTTTATTGGACTTCGTTAAACTTGTAGGTGACTCTAAGACATTTGCCCTATTTCATGTTATGAATGTTTGGAGAATAAAATCAGTAATTTGGAAATGGACAAATGTGGGACTACAGAGCAATAATTATATCTGTGAAACATGACAGAACAAAAAAATCTGAAAATATTGGACTTTTTGGACTTTGTTAAACTTGTAGGGGACTCTAAAGCATATGCCCTACTTCATGTCATTAATGTTTGGAAAATACGCAGGAGAGGGAAAGAGGGGGGAGAGATTGTTAAGTGTAAGTAAAACAAAATGTTTTTTCTTAATAATACTATTTTGATAGTGCAGGAGTTTTTGCATGTTGTAAAGCAAAGTTTTTTTTTCAGTTATTTTAAGTGTAATGGGGATACTAATGTAAATAGGTGCTATTGTTTTTTTTTTTCTTTCTTTCTTTCTCTCTTTCTCCTTGTTCAGATTTAAGAAATGTAGGCACTGCAGTGTAAAAAAATCTGATTAAAAGAGCATGACAAAAGAAAAATTGTTGTACTTTTTCTCATTCTTGTATAGGGGATGACTGGGTTAAGCTGTAAAGATAAGACAAACCTAGAAAGCACTTAATAGAATCAGAGGCTGCACCATACATCTTAGCATGGATAACTTTTCTATTGGGTTATCTCAAATCTGTGTGTGAGGCTGTCAGCTTGGAACATTTTTTCCTATTAGGAGGGTAAAACTTCAATATTTGATAATGTACATAGTTGTGCATGTTATTATTAAGTGAATATGTTTTGGGGGGTATTGAGGGTGTGTATGTATTTTTGTTTGAGGGTTTTCAATAAAACAAAAAGTTCTGTAAGATGTGACATAAACTCTAATGGAGATAACAAGAAACAACTGTACAAAAGATTAATATGCCAAACAGTACATGCATGTAACACAAAAGCTGGAACTAAACATTTAACAAAAAAGCTGTTATACATAAAATGTGGGAATAATAATTTTTCAATAATATGATGCTTTCTATAATGTCTTTAAACATTAATGGCCTCACAGATAAATACAAAAAAGAAAGAGCAGTGAACTATATTAAAAATGTAGATTGCAAATATCTATGCTACAGGAGACATACTGTGAAAGAACTGAACATGTAAATTTTATAAAAGGTTTTTAGGACTGTTATTCAGTGAAATACCTGGGGCAAAGGAAGAGAGGAGTACTTATATTAATTGCAAGAGGGGGTCCAATAGTGATAGAAGAGGATAAAAAAGACAATAATGGTAGATTTGTAGTATTAAGGGGCTACTGGCAAGGGAGGAGGATTACACTGTCATATATTTTTATTCTACCGAAAACTGCTATAATGGAGCTTAAGATAATTCTGGGAGAAATACTTAATTTTCAGCAAGGAATATTATGTATAGGTGGGGATTGGAATTTGATTTGCAACAGTGAAGTTGTGCCTGGGGGCCCAGAAGGAAAATATAACAAAGGAGGGTAGATTTTTTTAAAAAAATTATGAAAATATTTGGCATGGAAGATGTGAATTCAGTACTTGGAGTTCAGAGTGAATTTACATATTATTTCCCAAGATACAAAAACTAGACTAGGCTAGACAGGATTTACATTTCACAGGAACATGTGCATTTAATTAAAGGTCTTGATACGCACCCAATAATTATTTCAGATTATGTGCTAATAATAACTAAAATAAAAAGGCAGGGTAATGAAATGAAAATGAGACACCGGCACTTTCCCACCTATCTGTTGAACTGAGAGGAATTTAAGGAATGGGTAGTGGAAATTATTCAGAAGTTATTATAGAAGTTCAAAACTTCTGAAAATATAGCTAGAGAGTAGGATAAAATTAAAGTGAAGTTTAAAAATAAAGTAGAAATAAAAGAAAGGGAAATATGATTAAGAAGTAACAAGAATCATTTAGAGGAACTGACAAATGTTAAAGTATTGCAAAATAGGGGGAATCTCAAAGTACAAGAAGAGGAGCAACCACAGAATACTAAACAAAAAAATAAGGGATTACCTCAATAATAAGCATGAGTTAAAAAAGATTGCTGTTAAGCAACTGTAAGCACAACGACTTAGGCAACAGAAAGTAGAAAGGGCTGTCACCACGCTTAGGGAGCCTATAACAAGGAAGATAACAAGGGATCCTGTAGAAGTATTAGAAATATTTCAGAAATTATATGAAAGTCTGTGTAAATCAGGAAAATATGGAAATCAAGAAAAGGTACAAATGGAAATGTTTATGGAAGAATTAAATATACCAATGTTAGAGGTAGAGGACACGCAATTACTAACAGGATAGGAGGAGATGAGATAAAAATTGTGATTTATAACCAATCTACAGGAAAGCCCCATGGAATAGATGGTATTCCTGTCAAAGTTTGGAAGCTAGGAGGGAAAAAACTGATAAAGATCTGGAAGGTTTTGTTTAACAGAATTTTAAGAGGTGAAGAAGTACAAACATCTTGGAAGAAAGTGTTGGCTGTAATACCTAAAGAGGGTAAAGATCCTTCAGATCCAGCTTCATACAGGCCCGTTTCAATACTAAATCCTGATTATAAAGTGTCTACATCTGTAATGGCTGAAAGAATAGCAAAAGTGATGCCAAAACAGATAGATATGGATCAATGCGGGAGTGTGTCAGTGTGGTTTGTGATGTAAAATGCTTACAACTAGGATTGTGTTGCTGTGGATTGTTTTCATTTATATAAAGTATGATTGCCTATGTTGTAAATGACAGTTTAATAAAGATTAAGTAAATTCTTGTTTAAAAGAAAAAAGTCTAGAAGATTTAGGATCTTTGCTTGGATGTGTTTACATAGGTATTTTTATACCCAAAGGAGACTCCAAAGAATTTTTCCTCAGGTAGACAGCAAATGTTGGAGGTGTGATGGGGAAGAAAGAGGTAACTAGGAACATATTTTCTCTGAGTGTAATGAGCTGGAAGACTTTAAAGATTTCCTGGGACTGCTCTGTTGGAGATACTGGGTAAGCAACTAGTTGTTACTAAGGAAATTATTTTTTGAGCTACGATACAGAATCGGAATTGCTTAAGCATAGTAAGGCTTTGCTGGGTCTAAATATGGTGGCTGCCAAAAAAGCAATTAATAGAAAATAGAAATTAAAGTCTAAAATAACTTTACTAGAAGTAACAAAGATAGTAACAAAGATAAAACAACTGGAATTGGGTTCTTTAGAAAAAGGTCGGAGCAAATTACAGAGGAAAAAAATGAGAATGGTGGGATCAATACATGCAGAGGAGGAACGGAGTGTAAAAGATGGCAAGATTTGAATGAGCTATGTAATGTCTGAATGACAATGACTGGATATATTATAAGTGATGTATAATGTTTGCAGTTACAGTTGTGTCAGCATGGTTTGTAATGTATAATGTTTTCAACTGAAATTGTGTCAGTATGGTTTATTTTCATTTATATAAATATAAGATTGCCTGTGTAATATGTGATAATTTAATAAAGATGTTTTTTGTTAAAAAATGCTCACCTTTTCAAAATATCCCACTTGGAGTTCTACAGGGCATCATAGTGAGGCCCATACTTTTCAGTGTTTTCATAAATGACATTTACAAAGTATTCAAAGAAGCCACCCTAAGTTAATACGCCAATGATGATGCTTTCATTTGCTCTACTAATACTCTACCTCTGCTTCAGGAAAAAGAATTGCATACTCTTCTATTGAATCCTGACTCACATAATCCCATTCCTGTTAAATACTAAAAAACACAAAACTCATGTTTTTCACTCACAAAACTCTCACAAAAGTAACTTTTCTATCTCCTTTATTGAATTGTCCCCCCAACAAAAAAGCTACTAGATATCACCATAGATCATAACCTGAAGTTTGACCTCCATATACTCCAATCTATCAATAAAACTCTTCAAAATTAGGCCTATTGTATTGTACCAAATATTTCCTGCAGACAATGCCCAAAAAATGTGGCCACAACTTTTGTAGATGGATACCAGGCTATTGAACCAAGAGCCATTTTAAGCCAAAGCCAAGCCAAGCTTACCTCAAATTTAACAAAATATTGATGATATGTGTCAGTATCTCAAGGAATTTTACAGGTACAATATAGACTTGTACATATCAAGCATTCACAAGTTTCCTTGTCCATTAGGGACTTAGATGCCAAACCAGGGGTACAGTTGTAATTTCCTGTCCATTGGTCGAAGTTATGTTTGAATAGGGTTAAGGATAAGCTTTGCTTCACATGGATGGGAAGACTGTTACTGAGAAGGGGTAATCTTTGAGACACATACACGTCCCTCCAACATGTCCCATTTATGTCACAGACAAGGTTTAAATCCTTAAAATGGATATTTTTTACACTATTTGTTTTGTGTATGTGCAACCTATCAGTGTAGGATCAGAGGATGCCTTATAGGCTAGGCATAGTTTGCCATGCAGCAGTCTGTAGAACAAGTACAGGGACAGGGCTTTGAAACAGTCTGCAAAGGACTTGTTGTTTATTCCCTGTATTCTTTTACTGAGTAACCTTTGTGGTCTCTCAAGCTGTTGTAAGTGCCTGGCCAGGTATATACCGAAGGGTTGCATTGGACTCTATGACTGGTCTGATGAGAGCCAAATACAGAGAATACCTGGATTCCATGCCCCTACTTATATGTTGTGCATTGAATAATGATTTTCTCACCAGAGTAGACACATGGTGGTCAAAGGTCAGGTTACTGGCTACATGCATTCCTAGATCCCTGACCACTGATTCTACTTTTAGGGGTGTATTATCAATGCATTCATTTCCAGAAGTGGACATCTTTCCAAAGGGTAATATTATGCATATTTTCACATTGAGTTTTATTCCTTGGCTCTTACACCAGTTTGTCTGCGTCAGACCCTTTTGAAGAGTATCTGTGTGTTTAGGGGATTCAGTGACCATACCTGGTTTCCAGTTTTCTGCATATTTTTTTTCAGCCAGAGGTTCTTGACATTTGCCTTGACTTCAGAGAAGTAGATGCTAAAAAGGAGGGACTCTAGCACTGATCCCTGTGGGGCACCACTAGTAACTGGCCTCATTGTGGAGATGGATTTCCCTGTCCTAACTTCTTGCATCATATCACTGAGCCAACTGGCTATCAATCAAGTAACATGTTTACGCCTAATTATGTAAGTTTATCTACAATGCCTGAATGAGGTATTGTGTTGAACGGCTTGGCCAGGTTGAGGTAAGCAGTGTCTACTGTTTTGTCCTTGTCCATACCCTTAATGACTTTCTCAAAGAAGTCTGTCAGGTTCAGTAGGCATGACCTGCCTTTGGTAAAATTGAACTGAGTAGGGTCCAGTGTCTGCAGATTTCCCGTGTCATCGTTTATTGGCTCCATGATAATTCTTTCCATGGCCTTGCATAAGAGACTATTCAGACTTATGTTTGTGTAGTTCCCCGGGTTCATGGAAGATTCTCCCTTGTGTACATGGATAACTGTGTAGTCCTCCATTCATTTGGCACAAAGCCTGTTTGGTGGATATTGCTAAACAGAGATTCTAGTGGGCCTGACAGGCTGTGTTTCATGCTATTCAGGAGGAATTCTGGGATATTACCAGGGCTCAATGAAGCAGCATTCTTAACCTTAGAGAGTGCAGTTAAGACCTGCTCCCTAGTGATTGTTGGTGGAAAAATGCTGGTTGTATTTCCTGATGGGAGACTGGAGGTGATGGGGGCATCAAATTGGAGCTAAATTTATTGGTCAGCAGATTTGTTATATCCTGAGACTCTGTATAGGTAGTTTAATTTACCATTAGTTCACCACATTGTTGGGCATTGCCTTTAAAGCTGCAGGCATTACTGAAGAAAGCCTTATGGTTGCCCTCAGCTTGGGAGGCTATTTTTATCTGACATTTGATTTCAGTGGACTGTATCAGTGCCCTGAGTGGCTTGTTCAGATTGATGAAGGAGTTTTTACCTTTCTGGGCAATGCCTTTCCTGTTTTTGGACATGCTTTTCTTTATTTTGGTGTACAACCTATTTATATTGTGATTTCCTCCTTCTCTCTGTCATATGCTGCACCTGTATTGACAAACCTTCACTACGCTCTCCAAACCAAATTTGAGCAATTTTACAGTCAAGCAGACAGATCTGCAATTAACCATATACCAAGATCTCATCACTGCTTAGCTTTGAAACTACTCCAGTATCCAGAAGTCATTCAACTAACAATAATCCATGGTATCATAACTAAACCACATAATTGTCTGGCCATATTAAACATTGTGTCTTTCTGCTCTTCAAATTTGCTCAATGGATAAACATCTACTCACTGTACCAAAACCTCACAGTTCAGCAGGTAATGGTCTCTACTCCAACTATCTGTCAAAAATCTGGAATTCCATTCCTGCTTCTCTAAGATATCAAACAAACTTGACAAGCTTAAGATAATTCATAAAACAGCATTTTAATAACATGTGATTGTGGGTCTACTTTACAAGACCGAAATCCCACTTACCCAATGTTCATAATGCCGAAATGAAAAAGCTGACAAACCCATTTCACTGACATCCTGGAACATTGACTTTTCCATCTACCATTACTTAGCCATAAATAAATAAATAAATAAAATAAAAAAGTCTGAGGCTTTAAATTCTTCTAAAATATTCTTGGCACTATTTAGCTTTAGATAAGCTCATTTGTTTGAAGACTCCATCAGATCTAACAACAGAGAGTTCTAGCTTTTAAAAGTATATACTTTGTAACATAACCACAGGGTGCAAGAAGTTTCACAGTAGCCAAAGAAGGGGAGTTGGAATACCAAAATAGTGGAACGATAAAAGCAGTCCCAGGACTAGGTGAAAGAAACACTAAAATTTGCATAACAGATGTGGATGGTGCAGAGAATCAATATGATAAAAGCGGGATAAGAGTAGTTCTAAAACCTCCTACTAGGTTTTGCTAATAGCTAACACAGTGATAGCCTTATAAAAAATGATTTCAGTCATTATTAAGCCACTCAGAAATGTGACCAAAAAGGAGCACCATTTTTATGGACAGAGATACACACAGAAAAACCTTGAAGTTGAAACACTATCTAATATTAGATCACATTATGCCTTATTTTTTATTCCTCAATGCCTGCTGACCATCAGCCTGTTTTGTTTTTAGCCCTTTTGTTCCCTAAAGTGGAAGCTGCTATGGATGGGAGGTTATCATCTTGGCAGGCAAAAGACTAAGTCTATGCCTAGTACGACACAGCAGCCCTGATAAGTGAATCACAAAGCTTTTTTTAAACATCTTTATTAAAGCACAATTGCAACAGTGACATAAGTATATTTACATTAACAGAAAAAAGCACCGTTATACTTGTCATTGTTTTCATGCAGTATACATTAGAAATTATCATTCATTCCAGCATTACATAAATTGCTCATTTCCAGAGATACCCGAAACCCCACTCCTCTTCCTGAACATTATTCTACATTTATTGTTCCCACAAATTTCATTTATTTTTGTGTAATTTGCTTCTTCCATTTTCTAAAGATCCCACCTTCATTTCTTTTAACTACTTTACAATATTCTGCACTTCAGTTGCAATTAGTTTAGATTTTGATTTCCATTTTCTAGTAATTGCTTTTTGGCAATATTAAACTTAGTAAGGCCTTACTACGTCTAGGTAATTTAGATCCTGTCTCCTAACTCAAAAGAATAAGTTCCTTAAAAAAATGTCCTTAGTTACAACCATTTACTCCCAAACATTTCTGGCAAAATACTCTGAAGTGAGCTTTTAAAATCTGCCATTTCATTACATTCCCAAAAACCTTGTTTCCAATTACCTCTCTTTTTCCAGTCACAACTCCAGCATTTGCTGTCTACCTGAGGAAAATTCTCTGAAGTCTGCTTGAGGTGTAAAAATATCTATGCAAATACTTCCAGGGAAAAATCTTAAAACCTTCTGGACTTTGTCACATACTTTGGAGCCATGCATATGTCCATCTGTTGTTCCTTTGTAAATTTCCTTTCCAGTCTTTCTTCCCAATCTTTTCTAACTTGATTCTTATTGTTATCATGCAATAGTTTATATGTTCTACTAATTATAACGTTTTAAACTGCAGCCTCCAGCCTCTATTCTAGACACAACTTAAAACTCTATCGGAGATAATCTTTGATTTAGCATTCTTCTGTCTGTTTCTCTTTGCTTATAATCTGATATTAATTTCTGGTATGCAAGGCAGTCTTTAAAGTGCAGTCCAAACTTATGCTCAGCGTCCATTATCTTCCTGTTTCCAGTCATTTGCTCCCAACACTTGGGTTCCTTTATTAATTTTCTCCAATAAATTCCACAGTCACTCACGATGCTTAACTACATGTAGGTGTGCTCTGCACCATCATTGCCATCTCCAGAGTATGCTGCCTAGTCAATGCATACTAGCTGGTTCTTAGTGGCTTCACTTGTATATACTGCCTTTTTCTGGATATCAGTATTAAAGCAGACTGGACTACCTCACTTCCCCCAGGCTGGCTAAGCTGGTATTGACCACAAACCCCCACTTTTCCTAGACTACTGCAACAAGTGCCCATGTCACTAACTGAACCCAGTCATCTGGGTTGCAGTCACAGATTTAACTATCTGTACAATGGAGATGACTAATTTATGTCGTACTTTGATCCAAGTAAAGGAACTCAGTTTATACTTAATGACAGCCTGGCAGACTTATGTGCAATAATTATACAGAAAGCACAATCATATGCAAGCAGAGGCTCACTTAATATGTTGAAAATGTTACTTATAAACTGAAAAAGGAGTGTGGGCAATATTTTAGAACTGTGAACATTTTTATCAGCAGATATAAGGACAGAAGTCCCAAGAGCTAGTTTCCACTGCCAGGTTCTAGCTCTAATATGTTTTTCTCCTGTCTGCTACTGTCTGAATGCATGTGGCATTTCACCTAATGTCCATTCATCATCCCTTGCCTTATGGGTAGTAAGCCCAACCAGCAGCTAAATGCATCTTTTTTTTGGTCTGAACGTGACTGGGCTATGTGGGTCATACGCCCACCCCAGGTCTGACTTCAAAGGTGGATCCCAGTATGGTTGCCCTGGGTAAGGTTCTCCAGTTCTTTGACTGAACCATTATAGAGGACAATTTCAATTTTTGGGTCATATGCCCTTGGGCACCCCCTCCTAGATGAAAACTGCAAAGGGTACTCTACTAGGAGCATTCAGCTCCAGACAGCCTAAGTCCAAGAATCACATCTCTCCATGAATTATAGAGGCATGCAAACCCATCTATTGCAAGAAAGTAAAAATGAGTTTCCCTTCCACATCTGGAAGATCATTTTCCATATCCTGAGTAGGCAGAGACATAGAGTGTAAAAGGATCCTGTTTAAGATTTCAGGGATTGAAGCAATGTCAGGTAGTTGAGGCTTGTCATGGTGGCAATCCTAAGACATGCTGATGGAAACCAGCATTGAGGGAAGCAATCAAGTTATAGAAGGCTTCCATGTAATAACAGTAGTAAGTTCTGTATATATGATCAATAGGTACTGGCAAGCCAGGAAGGTAGCAGTTGTGGCAGTCACTGAAGCAAAGGTCTCAGTGTGTGAGGAGTTTGGTAATACCATGGGGCATGATTCTTGGATGATCTGAAGAAGATTCCAAAGGCACAGGAGAGGTAGATGGAGCACTGTCATAGTTGTTCTGAACAGGTGTTGAGAAACCTCTGTTGGGGACACTGTAGACAGGAAGAAAGAATACTGTGAAGAACTCCTGAATTCCATGGACATACTCTCCTCTAAGGTGATGGTGCCAGAAACAGCTAGAGAAACTGGACCCATTTCTGTATATAGTGCAACTGTGGTAATTAAATAGCTTTACAGTGGCAAGGCTGCAAAACCAGGTAAGATTAGTTGAAAATACTTAAGATGCTGGATGTTACTGAGGTATCTGAGTTAATGCATCTTTTCAGTTATGTATGAAAGGCAGAGAAAGTGTCTCTGGATTGGCAAACTGGGGTCATGGCCCCAATTTTCAAAAATGCAGATATGATAGAAGTGTGCCCCAGTAACAGAGGGATCACATTCTTCAGCCTTCCTGGGAATGCCTATGCCAGGGTGTTGGAAAGAAGACTCTTGAGGATAGCTGAATCTCTAATTCAGGAGAAATGATGCAGATTCTGGCTAGTCATGGAAGAGTGAATCAGCTCTTTGCCATTGGATGGATATTGGAGGGGTCGTGGACGTCCTGTGTAGATGTGCTTTATGAACCAGGAAAATGCATATGACTGGGTACGCTGGAATGTCTTGTGGGAGATGCTACAACACTATGAGGTTTCACGACTGCTGTTTCATACTATTCAGTCCCTGCATTTGAGTGGCAACAATTATATCCACATTCTAAGTGTTAAACGGAATACATTCAATGTGGGTGTAGGACTTCACCAAATGTGTGCCTTGTTTCCTTCACGTTCATGATCTTCATAGACAAAATGTCAATGAGTATCTGAGGTTTGGAGAATAGCCAGTTTGGGGGAATAAGGGTTGCATCTCTGTTGTTTGCAGATATTGTTATCCTCTTGCACAGTTGTGGTCTCTGGCATGCACTGAAGTGGTTCACTACTGATTGTGAAATAAACAGGATCAGAATCAGCATTTCTAAATCCAAAGTCATGGTACTCTCCCAGAAGACAGTGGATGGCTAAAGCACTAGTATGATTTTAACATGTGAACTAATAAAGAAATTCTTGTGGTCCGAGTTATCTGGATCTGAAAATGTTATTGGTAGCTGTTTTGGGTGATTATTCTGATAAGATAGTGGATTGCTTTTTGCAAGTGATGAGGAGAAGTTATCTCAAGTGGAAGCAATTAAACATTTCAGGATCTTGTTTAAGAGTGAGGATTGAGTGAATTACAAGACTGACTGACCAGCAGGTGGGTGCAGTTGCAGCAGTACTGCAGACATTGTACCAGACTATAGTGTTGAAGTAGGAGCCAAGTTCTAATAGAAAGCTCTTAATTTACTAGTCATTCTGCCCCTGTTCTCAACTACTGGACATAAACTTTGGGCAGTGACTGAGAAGATGAAATCACAGATACAAGCAGTGGAAATGGGGTTCATTTGTAGGGTTGTTGGCTTACACAGCAAGACAGAGTTAGGAGCTTGGCAGTGTGACAGGATCTTGGATTACAGCCATGGCTGTTCATAGATTCATAGGTGTGTACTAGGTTAATGGCCCTGGAGCATTTACAAGCCTAGCCCATAGGATTACCCTGGCATCATGCCAACTGACCTTAGTTCCCAGTGCCTCTGTCAAGTAGAGCCACTGGAGTGATCCCTGGGGTGAATTTTCTATTTCCCTTCCACTCATCAATATTTCTCTTGAAGAGGGCCAGTGAGGTGCTCTGACGTGTATGGGAAGTCTATTCCATAGCATATAGGCTGTCATTGACAGAAGCCAGTTATGCGTGTTGGGCACCAAGTTTGGATACCATCAGGTCTCTACCAAGGGAAGTATTCCATGTATGACCCATTAGGAGGAGGCTCAAGGACATTTTGGAGAGGTTATATCTCACAGATGGTTGGAAAGACATCCCCAAGGAATAGCTGTTGACTTTTGCTAGAGACAGGGAAGTTTGGTCTGCTCTACTCAGTTTACTATCACAGCAATGCTATCAAAGGTCATGTGAATTCTCAAACACCAGCTAGTGCTGCTACCCCACAATGTCTGGTTTTCCAATTCACTTCC
This sequence comes from Protopterus annectens, assembly GCF_019279795.1. Classification (NCBI taxonomy): domain Eukaryota; kingdom Metazoa; phylum Chordata; order Ceratodontiformes; family Protopteridae; genus Protopterus; species Protopterus annectens. Next base: position 1,811,564,356 of record NC_056733.1, read on the forward strand.
TGACAGGGGTATATTCTTTGTAGAGTTTGCACAACACTGCTGTGTCTGAATCAGTTTCTATTAACTACATTGCTTTTCCCCCACATCCTAAAGATGTGCTGCAGGTGAACTGATGATCCCCCAAAAAGCTTATAGGCGAGAGTTATTTGTGTGCATGTGCGTGTTTGTGTGTGCATGCGTGCGTGTATGCATGTTTGCCCTACTGATTGCATTATGTAATGGGCTGACATCCCATTCAGAGTTTGTTTCACTGCCTTGTGCCTGAATAGGTTCTAGTTTCTCTGTGACCCAGAAACAGGAGCGGCCTTAGGTCAACTGATGCCCTAGGCAAAAGGGCACACCCCTCACCACACTAACTGGTGACCCCATCCTGGTATACCTATACCACATAATTACTGAAAAAGTGCCCCTGCTAGAGTGATGCCCTAGGCGGCCGCTTAGTTGGCCTATGCCCAGAAATGAACTAAAAAGTGTACTGAAGTATGAATAAGTGAAAATGCTATACCCCCTGCTCTCCCTGTCAAAGCTTCAGCAATGGCTTTGCTTACTGATTGTTTGTTTGTCTTTTCGGCATTTCCCGGTTAGGGGTATGCTTGGCATCTCGCTATACTGTTACTATGATTTAAATAACGTTAAAACAGAAAATAGGCCGATGCAACTGCGTCATTGGCTGTTAATGTGATGCCTTACATGGTAATATTCTTCCTTAGCGCTCGAAGGGAAGTGGAATTGATGGCGTAAAGCCTTTAAAGTTAACTTTTTATACCAAATTTGCTATATTACAGAATACTGCGATGACGGTGCTGCGGTAGCCCTATCGCCTTGTCCCGTTCGATTTTCAGCTAGAGCGTCTTCGGTGTACAGGCATACGTGAATGGGGCGTGCCTTTGTTGAAGATTGTGCGTCAGGGCTGGTAACACCGATACATAAAAATCCACTACCAATCATTAGCTGACCGGAGTTCTGTTGTGGGGACTCATAACCGGGAAAAGTCCAAACAAATAGGATGTATGTTTTGAAGCATATTTTAATTAATCGTTTAAAATTCAAGTGGATTTGTTATGCAATAACAACAGTAGAAAAAGATTTTGGAGAATGCGGGCATCGATCCCGCTACCTCTCGCATGCTAAGCGAGCGCTCTACCATTTGAGCTAATTCCCCATGCTTAAACTAACACGTCAGATTTTTTTAATTATCAGTATTTGGGATCGCTACCTTTTGAAAGAGCCATAAAATATACATTTGTTTTACTGTTATTCTTAGATTTAGGTTTTGCTGACCTCCCATATCTGTTAATATGTTCATTATTTTTGCCCTTCTCTCTCCTTTATTTACTGACACTATTCCTGATTTTCAGGTACGCTTTCTTCCTCGTTCGTTATCTCTCTATTCTTTCTTTGAACTTACTTCATTTCCATTGTATTCTGCCTGTATAACTATTACGGTTATGTTCTATACACTTAACATTTCATGTGTATCACACATAGCTTTCAACCAATCAGGGACAAATTTCAACATAATCAAGAAAAAAAAAATCGAGGACGCATATTTGTACTATTGAGACGCTGACAAAATAAGAAAACATGAATTAATACACATTCTCTGATGTAAAAGAAGTCTATAACTGTTAATCATTGTCATTATTTAACTGCAATAATTCCAAAAGTCACCAGTTTGTTTGGAGGGAGGGGGTAAGAGGGAGAGAGCTAAAATCAGGGACAGTTGAGAGTGACGGAGCACGTATTTTTCTGCGTTCCACTTTGTAACAGTTTAATAATTGCAGTTTTTCTCCGTGGGCCTCTGCTGTTTTATTGTCTGCAAATCATAAAAATGTTTCTGCTAATTAGAACTCTTGATTGGTATCCCGTTTTAATGTGCACGAGTTATTCATGAATTCTATCATCATTTATTCGCGTTGCCAGACAAAATTAAAATGTAAGGGAAACTACGGCTTTATGCAACTATAGTGCAGTCATTTTTAGATACGGAAATATTTCTAATTAAATCATACTACTGACTAGACGGGAAAAAATAAAAGGAGGCATTACATGCTGGTGCATGGGAATTTTAGATTGCTAAGACTAGTGAATTACTTTTCAAATTCCCACCTCAGCACAATATATGCTTGTCTCTTACGGTGCGTATTTGATAAGCGGGTGAAAGAGGAGTTTGCTGCTGGGCATCCAGGGTGGTATTTTTTGGGATGTAACCAAAGTGATCTTTTATTTTAAAAGCGCAATACTGAAATCGAACCCTTTAGAATATTAGAAGTATTTATGTTGCACAAAATTACATACAAGAAAATTTATCGTTACTTATGAACAGACTAGTAATATTTAGAGACGCGACGTAATACGTAATTACGCAAATTGCTTTAGACTTCTTTAAATTTTCATTTACTAGCCTAGACTACATTATCCAGAATGCTTTTATTTGACTACTAGTTGACCTTCCTCAGGGTTTGTGTTGGTAGTTTCATCCTACATTTCCCAGGATGCCTATGATACCCAACGATAAGATGGCGACCGGGACGGGGAGTGAGTGCTGTTGTTTATAAACATACATATGTGTATGTGTGTCTGTGTCTAGTTGTGTTTGAGGGTGATGATGGTTCACAGTTTTTAAGGAGCTGAAATTTGCACTAGTATTTTATGGGGGTGGGTTGTAGTTTCAAGTCCAGTTTTGGGCATCCCTTCTCTTAAGGGGGATGGGAGAATCTCAGGATTATGAAGAATTTATGAAAATAGTGTCAGATGTTATTTGCTTCTGCATGTTTGAAGAGTGATCTGGTTCTATTGCAGGGTTATCTGTTGTACTGTTTTGTAAGATAGATAAAAGAGGTGCACTTATGCATTTGGTAAGAAACAAGGGCACAGACACCTTTGGGAAATGGACATTTTCTTTGGAAGTGGCTGGAGTGAAGTTTATGTTGTGATGGAAAGCAGGAAAGGAGGAAACAACAAAGCGGACAAAGCAATTGGTTAGGATAGATCTATACATACCTTTCAGGTGTCCCTCATTTGGATGGACATTTTGCTTTGTTACACCAACAGCCACACTAGTTACATTTTTAGCTGTAGAAAATGCATGTTAATTTGCATTCTCTTATTTTGTTAGCTTTTTAAGTTAATGGTTCCAGTACCATAAAACATGTCTCCAATTTTGGACTTTTGCCTCTGTTTATTTTACCCTTATCCCTGATTCTGGTAATAAGAGTGAGACCTATGGTCCTGTCCTGTGGTAGGGAAAGGTAAACAGCTTTGGTCATGTGACAGGAAACTATCACACTCTAAAGATAGTGTTTATACATTGAGTTACTAATGTGCGTTTATATATTTGCATACAGGAAAAAGGCTATGAACTGTTATTTTCTGATTCTGTAAGCTTTCATTTGCCCGATGTCTGATTTTGAGCAAGTCCCTTAATCTGACAGTACTTTGGGGTATTTGGGAATTTGGGCTAAGCTACTTACTGGTTTCCAGGACTGCATGCCCAGTAACTGTGTATGAATCGACGGAGGGATTATGTGGTTAAGGATTTTTAGCAAACATAAAATAATGCATTTGATTATGTGGCATCTACTGTTTAATATTGTGCTGCTTTCTTCTTTTTTAAATATGTGTTTTCATGAATTGTGACTGTGTAGCATGGCATTATGTGGGGATGCTAGATTTCACTGTTGCTTTGAGTTCATTGTGAGTAATACTGCAGGTAAAATGATATTGTTATTTAAAAATATAAACTTGTACATTTTAAAGTATGCAAAGCATAAAATTCTTACACTTTTTTATCTTGTGTGGTCTTAGAACATAAGCTGCTTAGCATTGGTCCAACTGAACCATGGTCCATTCGGGAGAAGCTCTGTCTTGCCTCGTCTGTTATGAGAAGTGGAGATCAAAACTGGTAGGACCCTTTGTAATTCTAACAGTGTCCCATTTTCTTTAAACCTGATCCACTTGGTTGTAGATGCCATATTGCTTTGCACTTTTATTTGTGGTATGTTTAAAAGCATGACACCAACAAATGTGTTCAAGTAATTTTAAAATGTTGGAGGTGTGGTAACTGCTATGTTGAAATGCTGCTGTGTGATGTCCTGGTCTGGATAAAATGATCTTTGATAAATTTGTTATGTTTGCAGCTTAAGAAATGATCATGTATAGACTGTCTAGAAAAGTAGTTATGTTTTGATATTTGTTATTCTTTAGATGTTAACAGCTGAAACAGAATAGGCTCAGACATGCTGTGTAATTAGTTTACTTAGTTAACTTTTTGTAGTCACCTCAGCATTTTGTTGCAGTTGCATTTAATGTAGTGGTTATAACTGTTAGGAAATTGTAGTGTATGATATTTGACTTGTTATGCTTTGTTTATTGGGGCAGCATGGCTCTTCAGCTTTGGTTACTTCTAGAGTCAAGGTGCTTAATTTGTCTTTAGGAATGGATGGAGGAGTTGTGCCTGTTTTGTAGATATTTGGAGCCTTTCTCTCTGGGCCTCCACTGAAAATGGGTCCTGTAAACAACAATAATAAATAAATAAATCCAAATGTCGTGTGAAATGGGGGGATGCTCCCCTGAGAATGTAATCTAAGTATGTAATATAAGAATGTAATCATCTAGTTTACAGGATGCAGGGAATCAAAATAGGGCAAGTTATCTCTACAAAGAGACCAATCACCATTGGAGTCTCCCAGGATTCTGTGCTGGGACCCCTCCTGCTTGACATCTAATCTACTCTTCTGAAATAAAAGCAAATACCAAATACTGGGTGACTAAGTATGCAGATGACTGCAAGCTAGGAGCAGTAATTGAATCCCCAAATTACTTTGTCATCCTGTAGGAAAGTGTGTCCCTAATAGATGAGTGGTACGAAAATCATGGCTTGTAGCTAAATTCCAAAAAATGCATTATTGTATCCTTTAGGAAGTCATATATCCCAGGGAACTACCATGTTAACACTACGCCCCTGAGAACTTTTTTAAACCAGAAACACCTTTATTAAATTATTTGTGACATATACAGTCATACATTTATATAAATGAAAATAAAACAAACTTGGAAAAAAAGCACAACCATAAAGAGACAGGTGATCTGTCTGCTTTCCATGCCCTTCTATCCATAAATGAAAACTAACCATGTTGACATATTTTTAGTTGCAAACATTATACGTCACTTACAATCTGTTCAGTCATTGTCAGTCAAACATTACATAGTTTATTCAAATCATGCCTTCTTTTAAATCTCATTCCCCTTCAAAATGTTATTTTGCATGTTCTGTTCCCACAATTCCCATTTTTCAATGTAATTTGCTCCTACCCATTGTAAAGATTCCATTTCTCTTTGTTTTATCATGTTCACTACTTCTCGTACAGTTAGTTTAAACTTTGATTTCTATTTTTTAGTAATTGCTTTTTTAGCCGCCATCGTAATTAGACTATGGCCTTACTGTGTCTAAGCAGTTCAGATTCTGTGTCATAATGAAAAAAAAATAATTTCCTTAGTAAGCAGTGGAACAGCCTCCCTCCAATATCACAGCTATAACTACCCTCACCCCCTTCAAAAAAGTCATAAAATCCCATCTTCAGCATCTGTGGTTATGTAACTGCAACAACCCAGACTAATCTCCTAGTAGTACTTTCAGCCTACCAATACATATCTCTCTGTTTCCCACCCCACTCCTTCCTTGCTCTACTTCAAGTATTATTTCTTCTGTTACATCTGTCTGCTTCTCCCTCTAAGTGTCATCTTCCTTTCCTATATCCAACTGACTTTATGTACAGCACACCTACCAATACTATTATTATTTACACCCTTTGAATTATTCCAATTCCTCTGTATGTCTGCAACCTTCCTGCTTACCCTGCCTTTAGACCTTGCCACCTACTACTCTCTATCAGCCCCTCCACTTTCAACTCATTATTTCCCTGTATATACCTAGCCTCTTTCCCCAGAACCCTTCCTATCCAATCTATCATTTGTACATATTTCATCCTGCCAGCTATTTTATAATGTATATATATCCCAAATACTCTGAAGTATTTGATGTCTAAACTCCTTTTTAAGGTATTATTTTTCAACAGCATTATTAGTAGAAAAAGTGTATGGATACTATATATGATTGCATGTAATCTAACTGTATATCTACTGTCTAATGTAATATTTTACTGTGTACTTGGAGCTTTTCTCTCCGGGCCTCCACTGAAAAAGGACATGTGTCCAGTCGGACTTTCCCGGTTAACAAATGTAAAATAAATAAATAAATATGTATACCAATTTGCTCACCCACTATTTCTGATAGAGTAGTCTGCAGGAAATCTTTAAAGTCTGCCAACTCATTACACCCCCAAAGTATATGTTCCCAGTTACCTCTTTCTTCCCCATCACACCTCCAATATTTGCTGTCTACTTAAGAAAAAAATATTTGCAGTCTACTTGTGTATAGAAATATCTTTGTAAACACCCTACAAGTAAAGATCCTAAATCTTCTAGACTTTGTTGCATATTTGGGGGTAATACATACATCTCCCCATTGTTTGTAAATTGCTTATCCAGTCTTTTTCCCAATCCTGTCTAACCTCCTCTGACTGATTCTTATAGTTATCATGCAGTATTTTATAAGCTATACTAATCATCCCTTTTTTACAGCAGCTTCTGTTCTAGATTCTATTAAAAACTCTACCAGTACTGGTCTTTCTCTTAGGGTCCCCCTATTTTTTTCTCTTTGGCTATAGCAACCCTTGATAGGGAAGGCAATCTGTTACCTTCAGTCCAAATAAATTCTTAACCTTTTCCCATTGTATTCCCTTTCATTCTCTAATTGTTTGCTGCCAGTACTTTCGTTTCTTTGCCAATTTTCTCCAGTAAATTCCAGCCCCCCCCCCTCTTGGCTATTGTATGTATCCCTAATTGCAGTCTTCTCTATTGGCAGAATCTCCTTTCTCCATTCCCTCTGTTGGCTTAGTTCTTAAAATACTTTCTGCTACTTTATGAATATACATTTTTTATGGTTATTGTTCTCCTTAAGGATCTACATCCAAAATCCCAATCTCTTGTTTCTTGAGCTTCTCCCTGTTTCATCATCATGCCTTTCCACTTTGAATTTTAGCCTTCTGCTTGTGCTTTGTGTAGGAGCCTTAACTGTGCAGCTGTGAAATATCTCTTCAAATCAGACAGTCCCAAACCATCTTTTTTTATTGGATGGATCAGTTTATCCCCCTTGACTCTTGCCATCTTCCCCTCCCAGATAAACTCTTTCAGCTCTTTATTAATTGCTATCTACAACTTTTCCTCTGGTTGATAAAAAAATATGCCTGACCTTTGTATAAAACTAAAGGGACTAAACATTTTGACTGCTCATATATTGCTGTCTATATCTATAAAAAAGAGCTTCCAATTTCTCAGTTTTTGTATTATCTTTTGTTTAGCCCCTTGTCACATATCCCTAGCTGTCATAACAGAATTATTTTTAATCCATACTCCTAAGTACTTCATTTTATCATGTCTCTATAAATATGGGTATTGCAGAAGCAATTTGTGTGTTGGTACATAGTCTACAGCTATTGCCTTTATTTTGTCTTGATTAATTTTGTATCCCAAAAAGAATTGAAACTGTCTCAAAATGTTCCACAGTACTGAAATGTCTTTTTTTCTGGTTTTATCAGTTATAAAAAATCATCATCTGCAAGTAAAGCAAGCCTTTCTTGACTACCATATAATTATATATTTGAATTTCTGAGTCCCTTATTTTCTTTGCCTGTAGTTCTAAATATAACACAAATAACAAAGGGGATACCACTTGCCTAGTCATTTTGCTCAAACAGAACTTATCAGAGAGGAACCTACCCACTCACATTAATATTCGCTTCCGATACCTCATATATCCTCCTAATCAACCTTACAATTTTATCAGAGAGTGCAAATGATTCCATTGTCCTGCTCATAAATTCACAGCTTACTTTGTCAAATGCTTTCTCTGCATCAAGACCCACTAACAGCAGTGGTATTTTCATACATTCTGCTTCCCTCTGGATCATCATTGTTCTATTAATATTGTCAAATGTTTGCCTCTCCTCCATAAAACCACATTGATCAATAGCTCTCAATTTTGGCGTCACCTTTGCCACTCTTTTAGCTGTTATTGGCATAAACATTTTGTAATCATGGTTTAGAATTGAAATGGGCCTAATATGAAGCTGGATCTGATGGGTCTTTTATCATCTTTAGGTATTACAGACTCTGCCGCTTTCTCACAAGATGTTGGTGCTTCTTCTTTTTTTAAAATTCTGTTAAACAAAACCTTCCAGATCCTTATCATTTTTCCCTCCTAGCTTCCAGACTTCCCCAGGAATGGCATCTATTCCTCTGGACTTTCCTGTAGATTGGTTATACGTCACCATTTTTATCTCCTCTTCTCCTATCTTAAATGTTAATTGCCGAGCCTCACCAAGCCTCATCTACCTCTAACCTTGGCATATTTAATAAACTTTTCCATTTTTGTAGATACAAATATTTCAAGCACAGGCATTAATGCCCTTCTGGCTTGGCAGTATACCAGAACACTTGTTCCCATAGTAAGTGTCCAGGCTGTTCTTAAAAATATCTAAACTAGTACTTGATTAATGTAATTTGGTAGTCTGTTCCATGCATCAGCTACTCTGTCAGAGAACCAATTAGTACAGTTCTCATTCCTATAGAATCTTCTACATAGGCTGTTTGATGATTCTGTAGCACTGTTTGATAACCCCAAACATTCCCAGAGTTAGTTGTTCCTAAATGTCCTATGTACCTGAATGTGATCTCCCCTTAGATATCTGTAAGAGACCCTGTACAAGTTCAGACATTTTAGTCTTTCATAATAACTTAAATGTTCACATCCATTGATGCCCTTGGTATATGTCCTCTGTACCCTTTCAGTTTACTCATGCTTGTTTTCTTATAGGGTTTCCATATTGTTATTCCACACTCAATTTTCGGTCTAATGTAACTAATAAGCAATGACGTCATCATTTTTTATTTTCTAGACTTTGTAAATCTTTTTATGCAACCTATAGTTCTATAACTATCCTTAACAAATTGGTTATGTGATTAGAAAAGCTTATAGCTGGATCTACCCATATACCCAGGTCCTTAAATGAGTCTACAGTTTCAATCACTGAGTGCTGTATTAAATATTCACCTTTTGGTTTATGTCTCCCAAATCTCATATGCTTCGTTTTTGATGTACTTATCAACATATTATTTGCCTGTGCCCATATGGTCAATTTAGTCAAGTTATTTTACAGACATGCCTGATCTGTAACACATGTAAGCAGTTTACCCAGTTTCAGGTTTTCTGCATATAGACTGTAGAACACCTCAGATGAAAAAGTTAGGTCTGAAAGATAAAATCTATACAAGTAAGGGCCTAGGACAAAGCCATGTGGGACACCCTGACTGTAACCAAGGATTTCACCTATCCAGTTGTTGTATGATGCTTGTCATGCCCTATTTGTAAGCCATACATATATCCATCTTATCAAGAGTACATCAGTAAATTAGAACAACTAAGTATTGATCAGTACTTTGTGTATGACCCTGTCAAATGGTGAAGTTAAGTCTGTATAAATTACATCACAGCACACTTTTTTATTAATAACTGTTATATTATTGTAGAACATCATGTTACAGGTGGCAATAGATCTGTTTTCTATATTTGCATGCTGATATATGGTTTGTTTCCATTTGTACCTTTTCTTGATTTCCATATTTCTCTTGTTTTATATAGATTGTCATAAAATATAGTACCTCTACAGGATCTCTGGTTATCTTCTTTGTTATATGCTCCCTAAGCTTGGCAACAACCCTTTCTACTTTCTGTTGCATGAGTCATTGTGTTAAAAGTTTTTGAGTTCGTGAATTAATCAGAAGGAAGGTGAAAAAATTGGAGAGAGATATAATGGAATATAAAAACAACTCTAGTTATCCCAAACCTAAAACTAGGTTTTGGGAAATCGAATATAGGGAATTTAGGGATGGAGAAGTTTATAATGAACAACCAGGTGGAGGAGAAAATGTCACTGAATTAGACGATTATAATGAGTATCCACCGTTAAGGAGGTCAGAGAGACTAATGAATAAAGAATTTCAGCAGAATCAACAAAATTCAAATTTTTGGAGGGGAGGAAGAAGGGGGAGGGGGGATACTAAGTTAAACAAGTAGTAACCTCCCCAACTGGGATACAGAAGTTATTATTCAAGACAATACCAATCCATTTATGTTCACTCAATAAGATTTTAGCATTTACAATTACAGCTCTATGGAATTGCATGAAGCTCATTTTAGTTTATTATCTAGAGGTATACAATTTATACCGTTTAAAAAGAGAGACCTTACAAAGACATTATTAGATGTTAAAATCTTTTTGAGGAAAATTAACTTACAAATATTTTTCAACCAGGAAAATGTAATGAAATCCATTCATTTGGTAAAAAGAGTACCTTCACCCCCCCACACATCCACAAATAAGAAACTTTGAAAGTTTGGTGGAGAATGAGATTAGAAGGAATTTTGATAAAGTCAAGTATAAAACTAATTTAGATAGAAAATAAAGTCTTGTTCTATAAGAATTGAGCAATGACCCAAACATTAGAGTCATGAAACCGGACAAAGGGGGGAGGAATGGTATTAATGTATGCCTTTATATATGAAGGCAAGATGAATGAGATTTTAAGGGACATTTCAAGGTATTCAAGCATCTCAATAAATTAAATCAATATAGTGTATCCAAGAATTGATATGGTACTTGAAGATTTGTTAGCAGAAGATTTAATAGTAAAACATATGGGTTCTTAAAGGTGGACAAGCCAAGGATACCTTCCATCTTTGGCATACCTAAAATACACAAAAATGGTAAGGACTCTCCTTTGAGACCAATAGTTTCAGCTGAAGGATCTAAAACCCTTCCACTAGCTAAGTATGTTGGTTACAAGTTAAAAAACTATGGTTAAAAAGAGACAATATTCTTAGGGATTCATGGGATTTCCTAAGAAGTATTAAACAAGAACTGTATAGGGGAGATATTTCCTTCCTCACCACTGATGTAGTAGACTTGTTTTCAGTAATCCCCCATGAGGAATGCCTGGCATTATTAGAAGAAATAGTATTAGAGGACAATACTTTAACCCATGATGAATGCACAGTAATTTTACAATTAATTGACTTGGTTTTAAAATACAACTTTTTATAGTACAAGGGGGAATATTTTCACCAAACAAAAGGCATAGCTATGGGTGCGACATGTGCACCAACATATGCAAATTTGGTATTAGCCAAATGGGAGGAAAAGTTGGTTTTAAATTCCAGATATAGTGACAAATGGTCATTATACAAATGATTCCTGGATGATATATGTATTTTTTGGATTGCACCTAGTGAAGAAGTTACAGAATTTGTACATTTTTTGAATAACAGTACAGAATTTTTGAGATTTACACACAACATTGATAAGGAAAAGCTATACTACCCGGACATAGAAATATACAAAAAAGACAACAAATTTTGTTCCAGAGTATATAGAAAGAATACTTATTCAAATTCATATCTACATTACAATAATGCACATCCAGTACACCAAAAAAGGAATCTAGTGAGGGGTCAATATATAAGATCCTCCAGAATGACCTCTAATGTAGAAGATTTTTTAGAGGAAATGAAAGTTTTGAAACAGATGTTTATGGTGAAGAAATACCCGGCTTATATGATAGAGCAAATAGAGAAAGAAGTTTTAGAGGGTAGAATAGGAAAATTTAAACCCATTTTGGTACAGTGGTAGCGTTGTTGCCTCACAGCAAGAGGTTCTCCTGTTCGATTCTCAGCTGGAGTGCCTTCTGTGTGGAGTCTGCATGTCCTCCCTGCAGTCGAGTGGCCTCCGAAAGACATGCGTGAATGGCTGTGCCTTCGCTGAAGGTTGGGCGTCGGGCTGGCAACTCGGCACCATAAAAATTGACTGCCAATCATTAGCGGACCGGAGTTCCGCTGTGGAGACCCCTAACTGGAAAAAGATGAAAAGACAAACATTGGGTCATGAAGAGAATATACAAGGAGAAAACCTTAACAGGAGGCACATTTTAATAGACCATTGATGTTAGAATTTAATGGAACTTCCTCTGTGGTGAGGAATATTATGGACAAAGAATGGAACAGATTTATGTCTATTACAGATTTAGATAAAATAATCAATGAAAAGTTAAGGGTGGTACATATAAATTCACACAGTTTAAATAATTTGTTTGAAAGAAATGGCTTCAGAGAAAATGGAAACAAAAGAAAAAATGGAACTTTCAAATGTGGGCATTGCTCTCAGTGTTCCTATATTGCTAACAAAGTATCCATATTCCTAGAAAGCAGGAGTAAAGTATTAGAAGGGAAAGAATACAACAATTGTGACAATTTTGGTAAATGTATTCCGCAGTGGTGCAGCGGTAGCATTGTTGCCTCAGAGCAAGAGGTTCTCCTGTTCGATTCTCGGCTGGAGTGCGGGGAGTGCCTTCTGTGTGGAGTCTGCATGTCCTCCCCGCGGTTGGGTGGGTGTTCGAAAGACATGCGTAATGGGCGTGCCTTCGTTGAAGGTTGAATGTTGAGCTGGCACCTCGGCGTTTGTGAAAAATCTTCTGCCAATCATTCGCGGACTGGAGTTCCGCTGTGGCGACCCCTAACTGGGAAAAGCCGAAAGACACAACAACATATTTGGCTAAATGTGAAATTTGTCAAGCATTTTACATTGGAAAGACTGAGCATAAATTGAGAAGAAAAATCTGTGAACATATTTATGACGTACAAAATAAAAAGAAACAAATGCCCTATATAGGCATAAATTGTATTGTAGTAATGCACAGTATTCTTTTTTTGTGTTAGAAAAAAAGCTTTGGTGGCAGGTCACACTACAGGCTAACAAACACCCAGGATTACATGATTATATATCCATAGCCCCCTTCTTAAACTGAGAGCTGCAAAATTATGATTTTTATAAATTATAACCCATGCCTTATTATATTCATTTTATTATTTCCCCATATTGAAACAGTAAAATAAATATAGAACTTTTAACATTTTATATTCTACACCAATGTGTTCATTTAAATGGAATTGTTTTAACATATTTATAAACATTTTAACATATACACATTTTTAGTATAATCTAAAGATTATATTATTGATTATTTATGACTTTTATTATTTAAAAGGTTTTTAATATTAAAATTGTGGTGATTACAGTCAAACCTAACCTTTGACGAAAGCTTGCATCAATGGTTCATGTGTATGCACAAATAATACATTTTTTAACTTAATGTAATGAAAGAAAATGGCCACTAGATGGTGGTATAATGGTTTTAATTGAATTATCTTCTTGAAATATTTTCACAGTGGAATTTTATTTGTATTTTAAGTGCACAAAGATGCATTCTCGTTTTTTACACAATATGTTTGTATTTTGTATTTTTATTATTAGAGTGGTGACAACATGAAAAGAAAGAAATATATTATTCATATTTGTTCAGTAAAATTATCTCTTTCATAGAAATATTGTTTCAGTCAATCAATTACGTCATTACTAGATTGTTGGCTGTTTTAGTATAAAACGAGTCGACTGAGTCTTATACCCACATCTGAGAAAGTTATCTAAACGAAAACATATTGGTTTTAACGTTCATGTAGATCATATAGTTTGTATAAAGTGTTTTTCATTGGTTTCTGCTGTCCAAGAGCTTAATTGTGCGTTGTGAGGGTCCGTTAATTTGTTCAGTTGTGCTCTGGAGTTATTATCAAAAAACAGTTGCTTGACAGCCCAGCAGTATTTCTAAACTCCTGCATATTATTGAGGTAATCCCTTTTTTCTGTTTAGAATTCTGCAGTTGCTGTACTTCTTGTTTGGTGTAATTCCCCCAATCTGCATTACTTTAACCTTTGTCAGTCCCTCTAAATAATTCTTGTTATTTCTTAACCATATCTCATTTTCTTTTATTTCCACCTAGTTTTTAAACTGCACTTAACCTTAACCTTTATCCCACTTCCTAGCTATATTTTCTGAAGAAATTTCTGTCTTCTAATAACTCCTGAATAATTTCCACCACCCATTCCATAAATTCTTCTCTTTTTAACAGTACCAGTGTCTCATTTTATTTCATTACCCTGAATTTTTATTTTGGTTATTATTGGCTCGTGATCTGAAATAGTTATTGGGTGTGTATCAAAACTTTCAGTTAAATGGACATGTTCCTGTTAGATATAATTTCTGTCTAACCTAGCCCAGTTTTTGTACTTTGGGGATTAATATGTAAATTCACTCCAGACTCCTGCTACTGGTACCACATCTTCCATGCCAAATACTTTCATAAATGTCTTCAAAAATCTACCTCTCTTTGTTATATTGTCCCTTCTGCCCCCCCATGCATCCTCACTGCTGCAAATAAAATTCCAGTCCCCACCTGTAAGTAATATTCCCTGCTGAAAGCTGATTACATCTCCCAGAATTTTCTTAAAGTCTATTATAGCAGTTTTAGGTCAAATATATAAGTGTTGTTGTTGTGTCTTTCGGCTTTTCTCAGTTAGGAGTCGCCACATCGGAACTCCGGTCCATTAATGATTGGCAGTAGATTTTTACGTGCCTAGTTGCCGGCCCTGACGCACAACCTTCAACGAAGGTACGCCCATTCATGAATGTCTCCGCACAGAAGACGCTCTAACTGAGAATCGAACAGGACAACGTTTTACTGTGAGGTGACAACGCTACCGCAGCACGCTTATGTAATCCTCCTCCCTTGCCAGTAGCCCTGTAGCACTATAAATTTACCATTATTATTTTTCCCCCCTCTTCTGTCACTGTTTGGATTCCTTGTGCAATTAATATAAATACTCCGCTTTTACTGTGTCCTAGGTATTCCGCTGAATAACCATCCCAACGCCTTTTCTTTGAGAGAATTTACATGCTCAGGCCTTTCCAAAAGTGTCTCCTGTAGCATAGTGATTTGCACGCTACATTTTTTTACATAGTTCACTACTTTTTCTTTTTGCATATATCTGTGAAACCATGTACATTTAAAGATAATATAGAAATTGTTGTCTTTATGTTAAGATGTTTTTATTCCCACCTGTTATGTGGAGTATGTGTTTTTTAAATGTCTGGTTTCAGCTTTTGTGTTGCATGCATACACTGTTTGGCAGGTTGATCTTTTATACAGTTGTTTCTTGCCAAATCCATTTGAGCTTGTCACATCTTAGACAACTTTTTGTTGTAGTGAAAAGCTTCAAAAAACACACCCCTAAAACCTATTAATTTAATACTAACACACAAAACTATGTACATTTTCAAATAATGAAGTTTAACCCTCCTAATAGAAACAATTGTCCCAGACTGACAGCCACACTCATAGATTTGGATTAATGTATAAGGAAGGTTATCTACGCTAAGATACATTTTACAGCCTGTGCTTCTACTTCCACTAAATACTCTCTGATTTTTGTCTTATCTCTGTTTCTTTGCCATATTAGAATAACACTTGAATGCTTTCAGAAAACATTATCTCCTACCTATTAAAAGAAAGAAGTATTCTGCTTTTATTGCCCCTTATCAAATTGTCTCCATGGGGACATGAGAACCAGATATTTTATTTGGTTTTCTTTTTTATTTATATGCTTCTATTTAAAACATATTACTAGATCAAGGCAAGGACCTTAATCCAGTCACCCCCCCTGTACAAGAATAAGAAAAAGTATATACTTTCTTTTTGTATCCTGCACTATTTTTCAGACTTTTCTTTTACTTTTTTATACATTGCAGTGCCTACATTTCTTAAAACTGAAAAAGGAGAAAGAAAGAAGGGAATAACAGGGGCACCCGTTAACTTTAATATCCCTATTATACTTGAAAATAACTGAGAAAGCTTTACTTTATAGCATGCAAAGTTCTCTCTTTCCTCCTCTTTCCGTCCACTCAAATGTTCTTCCAAACATTAATGACATGAAGTAGGGCATATGCTTTGGAGCTCCCTACAAGTTTAACAAAGTCAAATAAGTCCAATATTTCCAGATTTTCTTCTGTCATGTTTTACAAATATAAATAATGTTTTTAATCCCACATGTATTAGTCAACTTCTGAGTTGCAGATTTTCTTCCTGTTGATCTCCAGCTCCAAATCCAGTCTTTGCTTCATTTCCAACATACTTCTGTTTCTTCTAGTCAACTCTCGTCCTTTTTTCTGCTTCTCAAGTATTTTCCTTTGAAGCAAGGAAAAAGGTTTCACTGGCACAGTCTCTCTATGGACTTTATTACCAGAAGAACAATAAGTGGAATCCCCTGTTTGATAGCTCACGTTTTGTTGAAACAAAAAATTGTATTTCCTCCTTAGAATGTTCTGTATCAAAAATGGATTTTTGACCCTCCTGGAAAGAATATTCTGAAAATAGCTGGATACAGTAGCTTGAATTTCATGTTACTTCTCAACATTCCCTGATTATGGGAATACATTTACTCCTGTTTTGTCTGGTGTACAGTGAGTAATCTTCTTTTTCCACAGTCTCCCACTCACTTTAAGTACTTTGTCCTTTTGCCACCATTCTGTTAGAATAAACTCTCTCTCTGCTAGTATGAATGTATGTTTACTATTAAAAGTTCAAGGTTGCTTTCTCACGACCAGGTTTGGAACATACACACAGTGTGCCCTTTAACAACTCCTGCTGTGGAATACCAGTCCAGTTGCTTATTTGTGCTTTCATAAAAATTAATGCAGTCTATTCCTTCCAGCTTGCCTGGTACAGCAGAAATTCTTAGGTTTTACCTATGTGCTTTGTCATCTAATTCGATTATTTTTTGAAACTTCTCTTCATGAGCAGTCATACCCAGCTAGCCTTTTGTTTTCATTTTGACCACTGTTTTTTGCAGTTTTATCACCTCAGCTGAATGTGTTTAAGCTTTTTTCCATTTTTCCAGCCTTTTATTATTTCAGTTGATATACTCCTTCAGTGTTTTGTTTATTTTATTCAGCTCTGAGTACGTTTGACTAATTTTGTTTCCTGTAGATTACTGGAAGACATGTCTTGCACCAGAGCTGGAACTTCAACTGCTTTTTGTTGAACAGTTGCAGAACTCTTCCCATTCAGTGTTTTCTTCACACAGTTTTTGATTGATTTTCTTTCAGGTTTTCGGATTCTTTTTTGCTGGTATCCATGCAGTGAACTTACTAGCCATTTAATGAAATTTTACCCAAAAAAGACAAGTTCACTGGCTCTCATTTATGAGTTTCAGTTTTCACATCAGGAGAGCTGAAATTAAGCTGTTACTCAGTGTGCAGCCATCTTGGAAGTCCTAATATGCCCCTGAGGATTGCCACAGATGTTCAGGATTTTTGAACTTATATGAACAGTGACCTAACTTTTGACCAACATGTCTCCGTTGTAGTGAAGTTCTTCTATATTTTAGAACTTATAAACAAAGGTATTGTGTCCAGATTTAGGAATGTCATTGCTCCCCTTTACTCAGCCCTCATTAGGCCAGGCATTTAATATAATGCCCCTTTTGGCATGTATCTGTCTAGTCACATGCAACAACTGGAATGCACACAGAGATAACTTACTAAATGATAAAAGGCATAAACTGCATATCTTGTACGGACCGACTTAAAGCCCTGTCACTATACTCTGGTATTGGTTCAGGGGAGAATATCATTGTTATATGAACATGCAGTGCTTTCCAACTAATGGGCAATGAGAGAGGACTACAGGAAGCCTCTCAAACATTTATACTCAGTGTTTGTAACTGCTGGACATTAGTTTGCTTTTTGTGAATAAAAAAGCAGGTATTTCTGTGAGTTGGACGTTTGGACTGAACACTGCAAGCTAAAATATATATATATATATATATATATATATATATATATATATATATATACACACACACACATATATTTTTTTATTTTTATG
>NC_056733.1:1811596079-1811636079 GCF_019279795.1 Protopterus annectens
AAGCAAACGTAACAGTAAGGAGATTATTTCAGTGTTCCCGAAGGAAGGAGGTATGGTAGAGTTAAGAGCAGTGTACTAATACTGGGAAAGAGGATAGGTTGAGTTGATGGTACCTTTAAGGAAGATGCTTTAACTGTATAGTATAATTGCAGATCCTAGTTTGAAGCTGACAAATCACTGACTTTTACACAAGTGCTTGGCGTATAGGACAGTAGTGGTTGTACCCTTGTTCAAAATGTGCATGGACAAGGCAGGAAAAAATCCAGTGAACTACAACAGAGTTAGCCTAACAGGATGAGCAGGAAAAATCATTAAGAGAATCCAGCTGGAAAGGCTGTTTGCTTTCCTAGAAGAGCACAGTCTCAAGGACCACTACCAACCCCATGTTCACTCCCAGAAGGAGCTAATACTATTCAATTCAGATAACAGTTTATGAATAGTCGACAGGAGAAATGACAGGGAAGCACCAGTAGACGTGGTCTACCTAGACTTTGCCAAAGTGGTTTTGCACAGGTACAGGTGATTCCTAGGAAGAATAAGAGGTTGGGGGCAACAATTTAGACTGAGGAGCTTGATCATTGCATGGATTAAAAGTAGGACACTGAGGGTTATGGTTAGAGAAATGTTCGGTACAAATAGATTCATAACCTATTTAACTCATTTGTTAAAGTCATGTACATATTCTTGTATTCACTTTAGTCATAAAATAAGGGAAAAGAGAGAAGGATCACCTTGTTTACTTCTGATACAAAGTTACATGTTTGCAGTAGAGGTTGTGGAGTGAATCTTAATGATTTGGAAAGGCTGATAAGTGGGCTGAAAGGTGGCATTTGTGGTTTACTGCATATAAGTGTAGAGAACTGCACCTGGGTTGTAATAACGTGTGTGTGAAGTGTCAACTGAAAGGAATGGAACTGATGGTATCTGAGTAGGAAAATGGTTTAGGGGTTTTGATTACTCATAAACTGGGCAACTAGGTGCAGAGTGAAAAGATTCTGGCAACTACAAACAAAATACTGTGGTGTGTCTTGTTCCCAGTTTGCCATTCCTGGCAATGCAGCACACTGCTGTTAACAGTTTTGGAAGCTGTGAAAGAGGCAAGGGTTATCCATTTGGAGGAAATAGTCCAGAGGCCTATTAACAAGTAGGTGTGGAGGAAAGGGTAACATCATAAAGCGGAGTAACAGAAGCTCTCAGTAGAGTACAGAAGAGAAAGGGGAAGACCTGATATGACTCTGGGACTTGGCAGTGTCAGGTCTCATATTTGTGATAAATAGCTATCATGTTGTCCTTAACATGAGGGATGGGGCAAGGAGGAAGAGGCACAAGCATCAGGTTGCAGGGACCAGCTGCTCCCTGGATTTGCAGAAGTACTTCTTCGTAGAGATGGAGTATATTATTTCAACTTCAAATTTAAGTGCTTGAGTCCAAGCACTGTACAGATCAAGGTAAATACAAATAATGATGCAAAATTTAATACAAAAATGTAAGGTATACCAACAAATTAATGAGCGAGTAAAATTAAACGAGTGTAAAGTAAGAATATACATCTATTAGAATGTTAAATTAGTTGGTTTTATTGTAAACTAGTTAATCATAAGCTAATTCAGTTTTGGGTGCCTTGAAGCATTCCTTGAAAGCATGTTTCAGAGATACAGTCCCAGAGGATTCAAACCATGCCATCAAGACCACTAGCAGGCATTGAGGGCCTGAATGCAGAAACAATATTTGGTGCCACTATGTCAAGAGATAGTGCTAGTGAAGGGAGCTCTGGCTTTGTGGGTTCACCTTGACTTGACAAAGTTAGTTTTGTTGATTGGAAAAAAATGAAAACTTGTTTGCCAAAACTACCTTTGGAAACCATTTTTGCAGGGGGTTTGCCCCTCCCACACCACTCATAGGGGGATACCCTCTACAAACCCACAAGTTTGTATATATATGCCAACTCTGAGGTTGCACAGCAGAGGAAAAAGAGGTAAACCACACTGTTGGTGAAAGTAGTTTCACTGAACAGTGCTTGAACATTTTACATTCGTCAAAACTACATTTAGAAATATGACATTCTTCACTCTATATAGGCTTAAGTAAATCAGGATTAGATCTTTGTATGTGATACACTGTCTCATTGAAAGATGGTGTAATCCACATGGAACCACCATAATATAGTGGTACTTAGAAATTGCAATAAGTAGCTGGCATGGAGAAATTTGCGTAAGCTACAGGCATTATGGTTGTGACTTTGGAATTTGGGGTTGAAAAGGAGCTAATGGAAACATTCCAAAAGACAGGAGCTGGTAGAAAAAGGATGAAGGGAAAAGCAGGATGTAAGTGGCGATATTTTTTTTTAACTGGAGTAAGCAGGTTAAATACTCTCCATAGGCTTATTGTTTCTGTCTGCCATCAAATAAGCTTACTTTTTAGTTTGGATTTTAGCAAGGTTGACTCCCTCCAGACTGAGATGGACTTGTCATAGTTCTGTGTGCTATACCTCACCGCAATTTCTTATTAGCATGTGTCTATGATTTCTAGCATGTATGACGTCCCTGCTGTGGGCCAGTAATCAAGGAGCATCTGTCCCCTCCTGTGACACTGGGGAGGTATGTTCACTTGGAATACAAATGAATATACTCAGTAATTCTAGATGCAGACCTCTCTACATTAAGCACATTTTCCCTTAAGAGCAAACAGGGAACACATTCAGCCTTGGGTCTGGGTTTCTCTCTCCGTTTCTCCCCAGGTCCCCAGTAAGGCTCTCCACTGGCACAGCTTCAGAGTTAAGTCCTCAGCGGAGTGCCCAAGCCAAGTCCTCCACCACTCTGTCTGTGAGACCAGTGCTTCGTGTCCCTGCTCAAGTAGCTGACGCACATACTCTTTGAGAACATCTAACATAGATTGCTCTCTGATGTAGACTGTAAAAGTGATGTATGCGCTCACCATCCTTAGAACTTCTTTGCTGCCAGTTGAATCGCCAATCCTGGATGTCGCTCTGCTGCTGGAATCATTTTCTTCAATAAAGATATATGCCTCATTGGGGAAACCTTTTGTCTTTTACTACTGTTTTCTATTTGTTGAGGTTAATGTCATCCAGGAAAGGGAAGTGAGACTGTGGAATGCAGATTCCACACAAGGACAGCCATTCCCAGTGCCTTTTCTGTCTCAGGTCACACCATGACCATAAAAACTTCTAGATTTGTCAGTAGTTTGTGCCCAAGACCCTTTGTAGCCAGCTTTCATAGCTTGCGATTTACTTGGAGAACCAAAGTCTCAAACTCTTAGCTAAAAGTGCAGTGGAGAGTTCCTCTGATCCATTGACCTAGCCTGCTAAGCAGAAGGCAAAAGACCTAGGCCTGAAGCTGTGCTTCTCCCTACGGATGTCTCTTCCAAGGCACTTGAGATATGCTCCGTTGCAAATCTGGATCCAAAGGCTAAGCCAGTTTTACAGGCCACTTTGCAACCAGACAAATGCACATCCAGAGAGGCCTAATAGACATCAGCTGCTGATGTCCAGGTGGAACCTAGGGTGATTGTGTCTGAAGGCCCAAGAGGAATCACTCAGATTGTTGTGAGACAGGTTGTTGAGTCAGATTTGGTTGAGTGTAGGCCTACATCTGGCCTTCCCTCTTTGCATCGGATGGGCATCCCTGCAAACAAAAAACAGAAAAAAACATTCTTTTCCCCCATCAGACTCTCAACGAGTGACAGAAATTTGCCCAAAGCTTCTTCATGGCTATGAGGCCTTCCTCAGATCAGACTACTTCCCCAAAAAAAGGGATAGAGCACAAGCAACTTCAGATGAAGACTGTTCTTCTGATGAGAGCAATGATTCGTTAGTTTACTAATCTTGTATCCCTTCCCCGTTGGACTACACTTCTCCAGAGGAAGACTGCTATGAGACAGAATCCACTATGAAAGAGATTTTCTTTGAGACTATCTCAAAGATGAGAGATAATTTTAAATGGGACAGCTCACAAATGTCTGTGGTCCAAAAGCAATACTATGACTTTCTTCAGGTGCAGACCCCTAGTCCTTCTGGTGTTCCTCAAGTTTTACCTGCCTTTTTGGATGCCTTTGGCTCCACGTCTTTACACCCTGACTCTCTGCCTCTGGCCCTAAGAAGCCAGACAGGTATTAAGTGTTTCAGGATTGTAATTTCCTTTTCAAAGCCCCTGTGGTAGACTCCTCAGTGATTTCAGTAGCATCTGAGAAGGCTTCAGGAACTCTTCATTCTGTTTCCCTCTTTCCCTCCGACAAGGATAGTAGGTAATTGCACAGACTGGTTAAGAAAACATAAACTTTAGCTTACAGAGCCCCGAATTACCAGACCCACATGAGTAAGTAAACCATGGAACTTATGATACAACTGTCTTAAGATGATGTCTGATTTGCCAGATTCTGAGAATAAAGCCTTGGCATCTTCTCTTATTGCTGCATTCTCACATGTGGCCAGACATTCCATGAAATGCAGCTACAATGCAGTCAAGGCCACTTCCATAGCTGAAGCTTCTTCCTCTGCATTAAGAAGTTTCACCTGGTTGAGGCTTCAGCCCCTCCCTGAGGATATCAAGGTGAAGCTTATGGATGTTCCCCTTGACAACACCGCTTTATTTGGCAAACCATCTGTGAAACTCTTTAAATCCCTGCAGGAAAAGAGCAAGGAGTTAAAAGACCTTAAACATACCATGGTCTCTGTAGTGCCTAAGTTTCATAGGAACTACCCTGGGAAACAAGTCTTTGTCTGCAGGCAATCCCGGACCCCCCAATCCAAACTCTCCTGACTCCTCAGAAATTCCTTGCTCCCCTCCCCTCTCCATACGTCTTCCCCTCTCCCTTCCTGCCTGGGAATTTATCACTGAAGACACCTGGGTCTTCAGCATCATAAAAAATGGATACTTCATGGTCTGGCACACAGTACCTCCTTTCAGGGATATCCCTTAGCCCCAGAGAGAACAGAAACCACTCTTCCTCACCATTATTGCAAAACCTGCTAAAACAGGGCACAATACAGCCTGTGCCCCCTACCCAAAAAGGGACAGGCTTCTATTCACATATGTTCCTGGTCCCCAGGTAGGAGGGAAGGGCCATGGAGACCCATCCTAGGCCTGTACTATATCAATATCTTCCTAAAAGTGCCTTCCTTCAAAATGCTAACTCTTAAGACCCTCTTTCCTCTGATCCTCCCTCATGCCTTCCTAGCATCCATAGACATCAAGGATGCTTATCTCCATATTTCCATTCATTCCAAATTCAGGAAATTTCTACGTTTTTCTGTGGGGTCCTGACATTTTCAGTTCTTTTTATTGCATTTTGGTCTCCCTACAGCCCCAAGAGTCTTTATAAAATGCCTAGCGCCAGTGGTTGCTTTCTGCAGACTCCAAGGCCATCAGATCTTTCCTTATCTAGATGACCTTCTGTTCCAAGCCATCTCTTTGGAAGAACTGAGAAACAACCTCCACTCAAACATGGCCATTTTGCATCCTCTGGGATTCACCATCAACTTCAAAGAATCTACTCTCACCCCATCTCAAGATCTTTCTGGGGTGTAGATTCGAAACGGACAAAATTGTTGTGTCCCCCCCAGAAGGCTGAGGAGATATCCCTAGATTTCTCAGACACTCTCCCATTAAAACACTTATCTGCAAGACAGTTTCTACAAATCTTAGGACTGATGGCCCCTGCCATCCCTTTGCTACCCCTGGCAAGGCTCCACATAAGGAAATTCCAATTATTCCTGAAGTCAGTGTGGTCTCTGCATGCCCATCCACTAGAATTTCCAGTACCACTACTACCCTGCATCATGGAGAAACTCCAGTGGTGGATAAGACAACTGTCCATAAACCAAGGACTTCCCATAAACCCACTGGCCCCAACCCAGGATCTGTACACAGATGTTTTGGATACAGGTTGGGGAGCAGCTCTGGACCTGCACACAGTTCAAGGTCAGTGGACCCCCTCTCAGAAAAGACCACATAAATGTAAGGGAGATGGGGGCACTGATCCTAGCCTTGCAGGCCTTCCAACTTCTCCTGAGGCCAGGATGGCTGCAAGTCTACATAGGTAATATAACTGTTCTGTGGTACTTAAACAAATGGGGGGGGGGCAAGATCCTACCTCCTTTGCAGACTAGCCTTACAGGCTTGGGAACTAGCTCGCCAACTGGAAATATCTCTTCAGGCAGTCTACATCCCTTCTAATCAGAACTCTGTGGATGACACACTGAGCAGATCCAGAACACAGGCTCACAAATGGATGCTTCACATGGATGTGTTCCTGGACATTATCCACCAGTGGGGTATTCCACAAATAGACTTGTTTGTCTCCCCTCTGAGCAAACAGCTTTCAATTTTTTGTGCTAGAGAACTACATCTGCAGGCATGGAAAGTGGATGCTCTGTCAATTTCTTGGAAGGGGAAGTTTCTTCATGCATGCCATCTCCTACCACTCATCCCAAACGTCCTGCTAAAAATTCAGCAGGACAGACCAAAAATATTGCTGGTGACTCCCTATTGGCCAAGACAGCACTGGTTCCACCTTCTTCGACACCTAGCAAGAGCAGTCATCACAAGTTACCTCAGAGAGTGAATTTACTCACACACAACAAGGGCTCCCTGCTCCACCCACATCTGGAAACTCTTCAGCTGACCCTGTGGGAGATAGAGCCCTGATTTCCTTCAGACACCTTTATTCTGAGGACGTGCTTCAAGTCCTGCAGGAAGCCAGAAAACCCAAGGAAATCTTACCTTTCCAAATGGAAGAGATTTTCCTTTTGGTGTCTTGTTACAAACCTGGATCTGCTTACGGTGCATCCCCCTATGGTTCTTTTATAATATCTGTGTAAATTGTTCATTGTGGGCTTATCTTATTCCTCTGTAAAAGCACATTTGTCAGCTAGCTCTGCATGTCTGCCTCTTTAACTTCCTTTAGCTACCAGATTTGAGGCCAAACGATTTCTTAAAGGCGTCCTCCACATTAGACCTCCAGGAGACCTGTAGCTTCCACCGCTGAGATCTTAGGTTTGTGCTAGAGAAACTGACTCTAGCGCCTTTTGAGCTAGCCTCCTTTAGCACCCTAAAATACTGTACCTAGAAAACAGTTCTCCTGGTGGCTATAACCTCCACCAGGTATGTTTTGGAGCTTCAAGCCCTGATGGCTTCTCCACCCTTCCTGAGCTTTCACAAAGACAGAGTTTCCCTTCGCGCCAACCCTTCCTTCATGCCAAAGGTAGTTAATGCCCTTAAACCAGGCCATTTATTTGTCTACCTTTGTCCCCTTTCCCCAAAACAATAGTAAGAGGATCCTACACACACTTGATGTACACAGACAACTGAGGTTCTATCTCCACAAGACTAAACCTTTTAGGAAATCAGACCAACTGTGTGTGTCTTTCCACCCCATGGCTATGGGGATTGCCTGTATCCAAGCAGACCATCTCCAGCTAGATTTCCAAATCCATTTCGTTCTGTTATGCCTACCATGGTAAAGCCCTTTCTGGCACAGTCAAAGCTCACTCTACTAGGACAGTGTCTTCCTCAAGTGCTTTCCTTAAAGGGCTGTATATTAACTCCATTCTAGAAGCAGCTACTTGAACCTCGGTCTACACCATCACCAGACATTACAAACTGGATTCTATCTCCAGATCCAGGGCAGAGTTTGCCAGGTCCATTCTTCATGGCTTCCTGGAAAATTCTTCTGCTACCTCAACATCCCTTTCTGCACGAACTTTGGTATTCTCTCTCATGTAAAGAATACTGCAGTAGATGAATAGAATGACATAGCTTAGTTATGTAAGAACTTACCATAACGATAGATGTCCTTCTCTTCTCTGTTGCAGTATTCTGTTCCACCCTCATTCCCTGCTTCCTTAGGTTCTTCCATGCATTGATTCTCTCTTCCTTAGACTGTCTCTCTGCCTGGGGCTTCAGTTCTGAGGATGGTGCATACTTTACTTTTATGGCCGATTTCCGATAGCAGCCTATGTCAGACGTCCCGTGCGCCTTACGGTAGTAAAATACTTTGGTATACTGGCCGACATCAGATCACCTTGGCAGGCAACTGCCTCATGTAAAGAATACTGCAACAGAGAAGAGGACATCTGTTGTTATGGCAAGTTCTTGCACAACTAATCTTTATACTGAGTAAAATTAATATTAATACAAATGGTGATGTTGACCAAACAGCCAGGTTTTCAGGAGTGGCCAGAGTTATAACCAAGCAAATCTGGGCAAATACTGTTGAAACTTAAATATTTTCTAAAAAGAACCAGCCACATTGAAAAGTTTAAATATGTTTAATAATAAATAATAAAAGAACATGAAATTACTAAATATCTGTGTACAGTAAACAGCAGAGTTTCAGTCACATGAAATATTGAAAATAACACAGCTGGAAACCGTCACACAGTTACAGAAAAAAAAACAATGCTTAACTATTCTCACTATATTTTCCTGGCTAATCTAAAGATTTACTATTCCTACTTACTGAATAGAACAAGGCAAGATAATGTGGGTGACTGGTCCTTGTTGTCAGATTTAAGACAGAATACAGAATGCTGAGAGCAAACTTCTACTAATATCTAAATGTTATTTCTGGCTTACAGAATGACATCACACACACATTTGGTCATCTGAATGTTTCTCCACTGTCCCCCATCACTAGAAGCTATCCGGGTTTAGCACCTTTGTGCCTGCAATACACACTAGACTTTATCTAAGTTTTATTAAAGCGTTTGGAAGTCCTAAAACAATAAAACCATTCTACTCTTCCTACAGGAGCTACAACCTATTCTCTAGCACAGACAGTGTATCTGTTTCCATTCAGAACTGTGGGGTAACATCTTTTTGGCTTAACCTATATCATAATTTAATTTCAAAAATCTTGTTTTCAGAGGCAGGTGGATTAACCTGTTTTCTCCCAATATATGTTATTAAAATGTATACATTTAAGTAGTTACTATAATGCATGTGCATTTCTTTTCTGTCCAGCAGGAAACACTGTTCATAGGTGTGTACTAGCCTAATGGCCCTGGAGCCTTTACAAGCCTAGCACCAAAAAATTTGCCCAGGCACCGTACCACCCGATGTTAGTTCACAGTGCCCCTATCCAGTAGGGTAACTGGAATAATACCTGGAGTGAACTTTCTGTTACCCATCCACTCATCAAGATTTCTTTTGAAGAGGGCCAGCGAGGTGCTTTGCTTGACATGAATGGGAAGCTTATTCCAGAGTATGGGCAGTCTTTGGAAGATGAACCTGTTCCTCCAGCATGTTCTGTTAATTGTCGTAATAAGGTTATGATCTCTGGAGCGTGCGGCGCAGGAGGATTGGGATTTCTTTAGGTATAGCATTTGAAGTAGGGCTGGGTCGGACATGGCTTTGTAAGTCAAGCAGAGATCACTCTAAATAAGTGATAAGAGACTGAGAACAGCTGAAGTTTCATAAGTCTGTCCATGTAGGACATGTGTTTCAGGCCTAGGATCCTTTTTGTGAGGTACTTTTGTGGCCTCTCCAGCTGTTGTAGGTGCCTGGTCAGGTACATGCCAAACAGAGTGTTATATTCGATGATTGGTCTATTGAGGGATGAGTAGAGAGGGATGATGACTTCTTTCTTCCTGGATGTGAAACTTTTGGTTATAATATGTGCCACGTAGAAGGACTTTCTGACCTCGGTGGCATTGTGGTGGTCGAAGGTGAGGTGGCTGTCAATCTGGGTGCCCAGATCTCTTATGGCCCCTTCAGTTTTCATTGAGCTCCAATCAACATGGTAATTCGTGGGAACTGATTTTTTTCCAACGGGGATGATAACTAATATTTTGGCGTTAAGCTTCAGGCCGTGGTTCCGACACTAGTCATTGGTCTCAGAGAGGTCTTTTTGTAGGATGTCTGCATCACTTGGGGAGTTGATAATGATTCCTAGCTTGCAGTCATCAGCAAACTTGGTCAGCCAGAGTCCTTCTGTGTTGGCCTGGACTTCTGAGAAGTTAATGCCAAACAGGAGCGAGCCCAGGACCGAGCCCTGTGGGACTCCCCTCGTGACTGGTTGGTAGTCTGACTTGGAATCCGCAACTTTCACTCTGTGGGATGTTCTTTGTGTTTCACTGTTACAGTCATTACATTTGAATAATCTGCTGATAGGTTGCCCTCAGTCGGCCTAAATATCAAAGTCTTGGGTCCTGCGTCGGTTGCTGTCTTCTCTTCCATGATGTCAGGTCATCAGGGGTATAAAACATGCAGCCGACGCCATTTTCTTCAGTCTTTCTTGCTGCGCGGAGCCTAAACTAGAAGCAATTCTTAAGTGCCGGTCGGTCGACTCCTGAAATTTTCACATTCGAATTTCAGACCCGAAGTCTTCAATTAAAGCTAAGTACCCCATTGGGAAAACTTTTTCTTGCTCCTTACCGATGTCAGTAAAAGTTAATAATTGCATTACTTGTGGGAAGCAAATACCTCATAAGGATTTTCATTTGTACTGTATTCCTTGCCTAGGCCCAGATCATAACGTGCCTTGCTGTCGATTTTGTGCTAGATTTAACCAACGCACTATTAAGCGTCGGTATATCTTTGCTTCAAAATATTTTGGATCCAGATTTAATTACCCTGAAATGTCCAATCCGACTACCAGAGTTTACAAAAAACGCAAAGAAAAGGACAGAGACAGACCGTCGAGGTCCAAAACCGATGACAAAGCTTCTCCTAAGCTAGTCATCAGTTCACTGGTACTCAGTGAGGCGCTTTCGCAGCCCCTGATACTCGCTACGTTTGAGTCGCAGGCCTCTACTGAGACCCATGCAGAGTCCGGTATGCCGCGTGATTCTCAGAGTATTGAACCCGTGGATGTCTCTCCCTCGGATGGGTCTGGAGCCGCTGAGCAGGCATCGGCTTCTGAGTGTGTTTTCAGGCCTCAACATTTCTATATAAAACTGATGCCAGCTTCAAGAACAAAAACAACCTCCAAGTCTAAAAAAAAACGACGCATGAGCCACGTGCTCAGGCCCCTATGCCTAAAAAACAGATGCTCAAAATGGCTGAAGACTTAATTACCTTGATCAGGGGTTCCCAACCCCCTGCTAAAAGGCCTAGACAAGACACTGATTATGAATCTTCAGATCAGGTTTCTATTTCTTCTGATCAGGAATTTTCTATTCCACCCTATGAGGATTCAGATGCTGAAGAATCCATTCCATCTGCATCTCCTCCTGAAGATTATTCTTTTGGAAAGACCTTGCATACTTTAAGGGAACATTTTCATTGGGAGAGTCAGGATTTCTCCGAATCAAAAAAGAGGCTTAGGGATTTCCTTCTTCTTCCTCAGCATAGGCTTTTGGCTATACCTCATGTATTAGACATTGTTGATGATGTGTTTGCGGAATCAAGCATGGCTCCTGATTTCCTACCTCCGGCTCCTAGTAAGCCAGACAGATATTACAGGGTTCCTGACTCCCACAAATTTTTATTCAAAAATCCTGCTACTGATCCTGAAACTATCTCACAGGGTCCCAAAGATGTAAAGGCTTCAACAGCCAAGAATCCTACCCCCTCTGATAGAGATTCCAGGGTGCTGGATAGATGGGGAAAGAAGGTTTATACATCTGCAACCTTGGCAATTAGGGCCTTAAACTGCCAGTTTCATATGCTTAAATATCAACAGCATGTTATGGGCCTACTGAAACAGAAAATGATATTGATTTCTGATTGTGTGGAAAATAAAGAATTACAGGAATTATTGCATACAGCAGAACTGGTTGGAAAGCATACTTTGCAATGTGGTTTTGATTGCTTGGAGGCCTCTTGCAGGGCCGCAGTTCCTGGATCTGTGATTAGAAAACATGCCTGGCTCAAGGAGCAAAATCTGCCTGATCATGTTAAAGCTAAATTGTTGGATGCACCTTTACAGCATGATACTCTGTTTGGTAGTAAGGCAGAAGAGATTTTAAAGAAAATGGAAGACAAAGCTAAATCTATGCAAACTGTAAAAGATTTCTTACAAGTGCAGCCACCCAGATTCAGTAGACACTGGCCTACTAAAAATTGGTCCTTTCCTGTGTCCAACAGAGCCTCACAAGACAAATCCAGGCGCTCAAAAGGCTCTAGATACCAGTCACAGGGTTCTTACAAGTCAAAGCAATGGGGGGTGCCTCTACCTCCAAATCTGGAGGAAACAAAGCATAACCCTACAGTAAGCAGTCTCAGTCTCAGTCAGTTCCCTCTACCATCACCAAGCACTTATCTGTTGGCAGCCCCCTTGGGGGGAAAATTAGCACTTCATGCTCAAAATTGGCAGTTAATAACCCAGGACAAGTGGGTATTAAACATAGCATCCAAGGGGTACAGATTTCATTTCCATACCTTGCCAATTCCAGAAGGTTGGCCAGATCTGCCACAAAATCAATGGGCAGAGGCTCCGAAACAAGTTACGTCCCTCATGGATATGGGGGCTATTCATTTAGTACCAGAACAGGAAAAAGGACAAGGTTTTTATTCAAGACTGTTCCTGGTACCCAGAAAAGACAATGCCTGGCGTCCAATACTGGACTTATCGACTTTGAACACATTCTTGGAATCTCAAAATTCAAAATGCTGACTTTACAACAGCTACTGCCCATTTTCTGTACTGCCCTTTGGCTTATCTATTGTGCCCAGGGTCTTTACAAAGTGCCTGGCACCAGTAATTGCATTTTGCAGACAAAGAAGCATACAAATCTATCCTTACTTGGACAACTGTCTCATTCAAGCAGAAAACAAGGACATGCTTCTTCAACATCTGGCATTTGTAAAAAGGCTTCTAGCATGCCTAGGGTACACAATAAACAAAAAGAAATCCCAAGTGATACCCCCTCAAAAAATTACATTCCTGGATGCAAGCTTGAATACAACTGCCCAGATGGCTTACCTTACGCCAGACAAACAAAGGCAACTTGACTGTATACTTCAAATAGATGGCAACAGAAACCCAGTTATCTGCAATACAAATTCTGCAGACTTTGGGCTTCATGGCATCCTGCATTCTACTAATTCCATATGCAAGACTGCATATGAGGAAACTACAATAGTATCTAAAAAGTTTATGGAGTCAACATTGTCACAGTCTGGAAACAATGATTCTTCTCATTGCCTGCCTACAACAGGAGTTTCTTTGGTGGGCAGAGACATGTCACCAGAACAAGGGACAGTCTTTCACATTCCTACCCCCTTTGCAGACTAGCCATGGCATTGTGGAACACAGCCTTGACTTACCAAGTGCATCTTCAAGCTCAATTCCTGCCAGGAAAGCAAAATACTCTGGCAGACGACATAAGCAGAAATCTTATGGACCCTCACGAGTGGAAACTGAATCCACAAGTCTTCAGCATGATAACAGAGAAATGGGGGAGCCCAGATATAGATCTATTTGCCTCTCCCCAAAATTATCAACTGGACAAATTCTGCACAAGGACTTATCACAGACAAGCATGGAAAGTGGATGCCCTCTCCTTCTACGCCTTTCCTCCTCTGCCTCTTCTCCCCAAGGTCTTACTAAAGGTCAGACAGGAAAAAACAAAAATGATCCTAATTGTCCCAGACTGGCCTCGCCAGCACTGATACCCAATTCTAAGGAATATGTCTCAACTCCCTCCTTGGTACTTGCCTCAAATACCTCATCTACTGTCTCAGCAGAACAATCACATTCTGCACACTCAGCTCCAAACTCTGAACCTGGCAGCATGGCTGATCATGTAATTATTCAAACAACACCTCTCAGTAAATCTGTGATACATGTTATTTTGGAAGCCAGAAGGCCTAGTACTAGAAAATCTTATGCTGATAAATGGAAGAGATTCTGTGCTTGGAAGCAAGCACAAGGCACGGACACAGCAAAGCCAAATATTCCTCCGATTTTACAATACTTGACTGAGATGCTCGACAAGGGCCTATCTTTTTTTTCAATAAAAATCCATGTCTCTGCCGTCTCGGCTCATTACAACATGGAGCCTCCCATTTTTTCTCATCCTCTGCTAAAACAGTATCTTAGAGGGGCCAAAAATTTAAGGCCTCT
Source organism: Protopterus annectens (assembly GCF_019279795.1). Lineage (NCBI taxonomy): Eukaryota > Metazoa > Chordata > Ceratodontiformes > Protopteridae > Protopterus > Protopterus annectens. The sequence goes on from NC_056733.1 coordinate 1,811,610,105, forward strand.
CAGGAGATCACCAACTCCTGCATGGGACCTCAATTTTGTGCTGGAAAAACTCACCCTGCCTCCTTTTGAACCAGCAGTTACTGTGGATATAAAGTTTTTGTCTTGGAAAACAGCTTTCCTTTTGGCAATCACTTCAGCAAGAAGGGTTTCAGAACTACAGGCCCTCATGGCTGTGGAGCCTTTCATTACATTTCACTCGGACAGGGTGTCCCTCAGGACCAATCCTTCCTTTATGCCTAAGGTGGTATCTAGCATGGCTCTTAACCAAACTATTCACCTGCCAACATTTTATCCAAATCCGCAGAACAAGGGGGAGCGGATTTTGCATTCCTTGGACGTACACAGACAACTAAGATTTTACTTAAACAGGACCAAATCTCTAAGAAAGTCTGAGCAACTACTGGTGGCATTTGCTGCAGGATCAGAGGGGAAGGCTATATCAAAGCAGACTATTTCTAAGTGGGTAAGCCACTGCATTCATTTCTGCTACTTGCATCATGGTAAACCAGTGCCCAGGGGAATCAGCTCACATTCCACCAGGGCTGCCTTTACCTCAGCAGCTTTTCTCAGAGGAGTTCCAACCAAAGACATTCTAGAAGCTGCTACTTGGAGCTCTGTTCATACCTTTACAAAGCATTATCATTTGCCTCTCTTCTCTAAGTCCAGAGCAGGCTTTGCCACTGCAGTTCTGCAGGGCCTTATAGCCTCTCCTAATGCTATTTAGCTCCATCCTCCCATCCATAGCTTTGGGATTCTACCCAAATGTAATAACTGCAACAGTGAAACACGAAGAACATAGTACAGTTGTGTACACTTACCATAAATGTAGATGTTCGAGTGTATTCACTGTTGCAGTCCGGGTTACCCACCCGCCAGCCCCCTTTTTCCTAGAACTTCTTTTTCCTTCACTATATTCTAAAGCCTGTGTGGTATATTTGCTTTTAGATGAAGGTAAAGTTTATGTTGCTAAAAGTGCATTTATTTATATATATGTGTATATATATATATATATATATATATATATATATATATATATATATATTTTTTTTTTCTCCCCATTTGGGGGGCACCTGACATCTAGGGCAAGAAAAATTTAAGAAAATGGCGTCGGCTGCATGTTTTATAGCCCTGATTACCTGACGTCATGGAATAGGAGACAGCAACTGACGCAGGGCCCAAGACTTTGATATTCATGCCGACTGAGGGCAACCTGTCAGCAGATTACCCAAATGTAATGACTGCAACAGTGAATGCACTCGAACATCTACATTTATGGTAAGTGTACACAACTGTACTTTCTGCCTTTGAGCCAATTTGCAACCCACCTAGTGATGTAAGGATTTATGCCTAGTTTGGTGAGTTTATCAATAATACCTGAGTGGGGACTGGTATCAAAGGCCTTGGACAGGTCGAGGTAAGCTGTATGCACTGCCTTACCCTCATCCACAGCCTTGGTGACTGCCTTGAAGAAGTCAACCAGGTTCAGCAGCAGGATCTCCTCCTGACAAAGCCAAACTGTGTGAAGTCGAGTTTGGAGATTTCCTATATCTTTGTTAAGCAGGTCCTTGATGATGCACTCCATAGCTTTGCATACTGGATTCTTCAGCCTAATTGGGCGATAGTTCCCAGGGTCTGTAGTTGCTCCCCCTTTATGGAACGGGATGACTGTAGCAGTGCAACATTGGTTAGGGACATAGTCTGAGGTAAGGCTGTGATTGAACAGGGCACACAGATGTGGTGCCAGTTCATTTTGTAGCTCATGTAGGAATCAGCCAGGAATATTATAAGGTCCCATGAACACTGTATTCTTGACTTTGGCCAATGGAGCTTTTACCTGTGCCGCAGAAATGGTGGGTACCAGGCTTTTTGTGGCATTGTGATAGGGCCCTTGGGGGGGGGGGGGTAAAGTTGGTACTGAATTTGTCAGCCAGTATGTGGCTATATCTACTGACTCAGTATAACTCGGAGCAAATCTAGGTATTGCCTTTGAGGTTTTTGATATAGCTATCGAAGGCTTTGTGGTTGTTTTTGGTGTCAGCTGCAATTTTGCCTTCATGGCTGGCTTTAGAGGATTTGATAAGGGATCTCAGCTTTTTGTTGAGACTGATAAGGGAGGTTTTCTAGTCTTGTGACTTTATTTTTTTTCTGCATCAGTTTCTTCCTTCTGTTGTAGAGTTTATTGATGACTGGGGACCACCATATTGACTTCCTTGTTTTGGAGGAGAGTGTCTTAGTTCTCTTTGGTATGGCAAGGTCCATGAATTTGTGTACATGCTCGTACAGTGCATTGGTGTATGATTCAGTAGTCATGCAGCTGTTTTCCATTGGCATGGGTGCCGAGAAGTTAGCCACCTCTGTTTTTAGCAGCCCAAAGTCGGCTTTAGAGAATGTTTTCAGGGTGGTCACCTTAGCGGAGGGGTGTAGGTGAGATGGAGATTTCCGTGCTGATCAGTTTGTGGTAAGATTTAACCAGGGAGGAATTGGTTATAGGTGTGGGGCAGCAGTCTCCCATGTTGGTGATAACCAGGTCGAGGATGTTGCTTCCTCTAGTGGGGTCAGAATGAACTGGTCCAAGCCATTGGAATTGATAAATTCCAGAAAGTGTTGGGCCTGTACATTGGTACTTGAATAATTTTCCCAGTTGATGGAAGGGTAGTTGAAGTCACCCAGTATGAGAGTATTGGGTTGGACCTTGGTAGATTCCAGGGTGCTTAGGAAGTTAGAGTGAGAGACTAGGGAGATGTTTGGGATTCTGTAGCAGGCTATGACTTGTATCGCTGTCTTACCCAGTGTTAGCTGTACCTGAAGTATCTTGGATGCATTATGCTGGGCTACCAGTATAGAGGTGTGTGTATCCTTTTAAGAATGTAGAGACACCATCGCCTTTGGAGCTTCCGGCCATATTTTGGGGCCGAAAGGTATGGAATGAGTTGTTGCCTGGGAGCGCAAGGGTGCTTTCTGCCTCTTTAAACCAGGTGTCCGTTACAGCACAGATGTTGAAGTTCACCATTTTGATGAGAGCTTCGAGCAAGGTGATAACATTTTAACACAAGAAGCCTCACAAGTACATTTTCAGCGCAAGCATGTGTACAAATCAGTTTGATATACAAATGACGTATAATTATTTACAAAATTCTAGCTAGCTGTGCTGGCATATGTTGGACATCCACTGCCCCACTTCTCCTGGCATGGCTGGCAGTACCTCCTATTGTCACAGCCTGTTTCAGTAGTCAGCAGTTAATTTTATTCTGTAACTAAATTGGCTAATGACAGAGGTGGTACTTCAGTCAATGCTACTGTTAAATTCAGTCCTTTGCATGTATTTGCCATCTGCTGAACTTTCCTTGCTGCTTCAGCCAGCATTTCTTTGGAATGATTGTGCCTGCTTGATCTATGATGTACGGATGGTCATCCTTTCTCCTTGACTACCATATTTATATTATGGTGAATACTTAATCATTGCTAGCCCCAGCACTGTCCCTACTACTACCAGACTCCTTCTGTCAGATTTGTTGCTCAGTCTGATGACATTCTTCAGTCACCAAATTACTGCATCCTAATTGCCTTCTAGTTCATGCTATCTTCTCAAGTCTGCCAGTGCTGGTTCTCTGTCCTCATCAGACTAGCCTTCATCTGTTTTACTTTTTAAGCTTTCATGTCCCATTATTATACCTGACCCCCTTCCCCATCCCAAGCATCTTTGTTTTTCCTCCAGTCTTGTACTCCTTTTGCTAGGTCCTGTTGCCATTTCCATCCGCTCTGTAACCCTACTGCTCGCATCCATCAAGCTTGTCTCCTCACTCCTACCACCTCCCCCCTTTTTTCTCCATTAATTACTTTACCTTCAACTACTGTTGCTAACTACACTAAAAGCTCAGCTCTTTCTTCCTTGCTCTCCATCTGTTGATTATATCTTTCCCTTACCTCTTTTGTCTCTGTCAGTGTGGTTCCTGTTTCATCACCCTGACTTTTTCAGTTTGTTCTCCTTTTGCTACCTGCACCATTATTTGTAAATTAATCTTTCCTGTGTCCCTTACCATTAACATTTGTTTATTTTGTTCACACCTGAACCCTCTCTTCTTTCCCAATTCACTGTTTTTTTCTTTCTTTCTTGAACCAGTTTCTTTAATCCCTTATTTGAATTGTTCATACCTGTCTGCTACTTCTAGATACCAGGTAGGCATTAGTAAGTCACCAGTTTTTCACATTTTACTGAACCCACTTTCCAAAGCTGTTAAAGAAAACACTAATCCCACAACCTATATATTTTGCTAACCTTTTACATTGTCCTCTTTGCCATTCCCTCCACTTAACTTACCTTCCATTTGTTATGCAATTCCTTTCTTAGCTTAGCTGACTACCTTCCTTTACCTTGCACCTTTTCTAGTTCACACAGAGCTGTAGTACATTGTTGTTTTCCTCCATGTATAGTGCACTGGGATGAATGCTTGGTCACCTGGAGCTGCAAGGTACTGTAGTCTTGGCTCACAGTTGCTTGCAAGTGTGGTTGGATGAACCAGTTTAACTGCTAAAATGTTGGAATGAACTGATGTAACTTTAAGTTAAGGTAATTTAAAGGAAGTGCTTGACATTCCTACTTTAGCATTTGTATTTCCAGAGGCACTTGAAAGCTGTGCAAGATCATTTAGTTAAATATGTGTAAAAGCCCTGTCTGCCTGCTCAGGTTTTGGAGATTTGAAGCGCTGTTTATATTCTCAGTGTGATACACTTGATAGTAGTTTGATCCAGTAACTGGTGACATTGTCAGATGTTCAGCTTTGGGGGATGTTGCACTGTTGAGTGTGTCATCCTTTTGATGAAAACTTAAATCAGATGGTCTCATTTGCTTGAGGTGGTGGTAGCTCAGGCGGATGTGAAAGATACCATGGCACCTCCTGAAACGAGTAGGAAATGTTTCCAGTGCTCTGGCCATATTTCTCTTAGTAGTAGTAGTGTAAATACCCACTACAGGTTTCCCCCTGAAAAGAGGCCACTAGCATATTGGGACTAACCCAGACAACAAAGGAAGGTAAAATAAACATTTTTGTTTATTAAAGTTAGAACACTGTGTTATTTTCTAGTCTTCATTGTAGCATATTTTTGCACCCTACCTGCTGTGGCTTTGACTTCTAAAGTTTGAGATCTGAAGATTCATAGATATTCCAAGGCCACTGAGTTTCATGCCCATTTTCACCATGCCAGTACCTTCAGTCAGGCAGCACTTCCTTTCTCCAGGATGGTCATACTGGTCAAGTCAGGTGTAAATTTGTGGTTAACCATACAGTCATTTTTCTTGTTTAAAGGGAGATACTGAGTTGTCCTGCAGGAGAAGTTTAGCCCAATGGTTTGGGAGGTGATGGGTTATAAATCTGTCCTTCCTCTGTGTTTTATCTGTTGGTGAAGATTTGGGTTCCTAGATGCCCTGTTGCATAGAGATATAAAGCCCTGCCTGCTGTAGTTGACCAGGGTTTGATTAGTGGCTTGAACAACTGACTGAGAGGCAGGAGAGGGATGGGTGCTACCATTTTGAGGGAGGTCTTGAGGGTGTTTTCCACATGATCCCTAGTGGAATCTGAGCATGTGTGAAGAGGAGGAAGGAAATAGTTCTAAAAGGGTTTAGGGTTAGGTCTTTGAGCTGTTGTTGAGGCAGGGCAGGTACATCAGCATTTCCCAACATACCTGCCCTTTGAAAGCACCCATGAGACTGTAGGGGGTGAGAAACATGGTAGGGCATACAAATTTCACAGATAGATGGTGAGATGGCCAGACTCTGCAGGGCACCCTTAGACTCTATGCTGGCCCCAGCCTGTATGGATAATGTCCAGCAGTGTTGGAGAAGGCTGGAAGACCTGATGATGGTCATGGGGCACTGGGGTATGGCGCTGTAGGATAAAGCAAAGTACCCCCTCCCAAAATTTAGGTCCTTGGTTTTAGTATTGTTGGCACTATTGAACTTGAGGAGAAACAGGAAGGTACAGCACAATTGGGTCTTTAATAATATGGTAAGTGAGAAATGGTTATCCCCTCAGAAATCTGTAAGGCACTGAGTAAAGGTTGAGAGCTTTCGTCCTGTCTTGATAGCTTTGGGACTTTAACCATGTGATCTTTTTGGTAAGGAACCTTTGGGATTCTTTCTAATTGTTTGATATGTTTAGTGACTTGCATCCCAAAGTTATCATTTAGTAACTCTTCGTACAAGCAGGTCTTCTGTAACAGCCATCTGGTCATCTGTATTGCTTCCTATATTTTCAGCATGAGCATTTTCCAACTGTACTGTAAGCTTGTGGACACAGTCTGTCATTCTGTAGTTACAGGTAGGTCCCAGGTTAAGGACGAGATCTGTTTTTTTTAGTCTGTCCTTAAGTCAAATTTGTATGCATGATGAAACACATAAATGGAACGTTGTACTGTACTGCAATACAGTACAGTACAGTAGAACGTTCCATACAAGAAAATATGTTAAACCTACCTCTTTCTAAGCTTCACTTTACATTTCTGTACTACAGGCATCACCCACGAATGTTTTCCACTCTTTCCTGAACTTTGAGACCTTTTCCAGACCTCCTTCTGTCACCTAGACCCTAGTGAGCAGGAATTTAATTTGCCCATTCTACTGTACAGTACAGTAACTACTTCAATACTGTGTACTGCAAAAGCCAGCAGTTTTGACCAATCAGATTGTCAACACAGCAGTCTTTTAACCAGTCAGATCTCTTGTTCTCCGTGAAGGTGGAAGTAACTGCTCTAACAAGATGTGCAAGTAGCTTCACGAACGGGGAAAACAGGGAAAAGGAATGTACAATAGAATGCTTCATTTTAAGATTTGGGCAACTTTAAAGATTTTTATTTATTTTCATGTTATTTCCAACATTGTGGCTACCCGTTCGTATCTATGGGTTGTCCACATGTCGGATGTCTGTAACCCAGGGACTGCCTATACAAAAAGTCAGATTACACCTTTGTCTGACTGTGGAGCAGTTCTGCCAGAAAACAGAGTGAAGAGTTTAGCTGTTGACTTGTTTTTACTCAGTCTGTGTTGTTGGTCCCGTTAATGCAGGGGTGTAGTACCCTTCTGCTGTACTGTTGACCCAAGTTTGATTCATAGCTGGGGATGAAAGTAGTAACTGATGCCTACTTGCCTTCCTCAGGAAGAGAATGTGAGAAAATCCCTCTCCTGGGTGATGCCTGCTTGTGGCTGGGAGTTAGCTTCAGAGGTGCTTTATCTGTCATCCACTTGATGTTTTCCAGTGTCTTCCCTTCCTTCAACCTGGCAGCCCATTTGCTCCTCTCTTGGAAGTGAGAACCAGGCACTCTGTAGCCTAGGAAAGCACCAGTTTCGTCCCTTGCTGAAAGGCTTAATCTACCCATTCTTTCCCTTGAAGAGGCAAGAGTAATGTAGTTTAAAGTTTAAAAGCAGGCCAGACTGTGAAACCCAGTGAACTCCATTCCTCTTAAAGGTCCAAATGCTGCTGACTATGGGAGAATGGATAGCAGTATTTATGATGGACTTAAAACAAGTGTGATGTGATGAAAGCAAGAAATGGAGAGCATTTTCATACACTATGCATTTTGTAGTGTCTTTAAAACAGTGTGGTGCCAGCATTAGATCTCTCCAGGTAAAGTGTGAACTGAGCGGTTAGAAATTCAGACTCTAGACAAGTAATGTGTGGCAGAACAATAATGATGGGTACATTTATATATATTTTTGGGGTGGGGACATATAAGAGGGTATTATTTGTAAAGTAAGCAAGATGTGAGACTGAGCAGAAAAGAGGAATCCATAATCTCAAAGAGCTGTAGGGCATGCAGCAATGGATTATTAAACTGTGCAATATTTGGTGGCAGGGTGACCGTCATTATAACAGTAGACAGAATTCCAAAAAGTAGGGCAAAGGCTGTGTGGAAGTGGTTGGCAAATCATGGGTAGTGGGTATTATGGTGCTGGGGATTGTGTATATAAAAAGAAATTGCCAAAATTTAATTAATTAGTTGATGTTAACATGTTGCTGGTAATGTAAACTACACTGAGAAGATCAAATCTAAGGTGATTGCCAGGATATTGAAAACAAAAACAGTTTTAATTTTCACTTTCCTTTTGCATGGGATGTCTGAGGTTTGTGTAAAGTGGTGTGACTATTCAGGGAAGCAGCAGATGATGAGCCATAGTCAGTTGAAGAGCAATTTGTACGAGTACCTTTCTAACTGGAAAGGAGTGGATTGTTTTAAGAAGTTTGTTCCGAGGACTGATAATTTATTTGGTCAGATTCTTTGAGATCAGTGAGTCCAACCAAGTTGAGTACCCCTTTGGCTTTTGCTTCATATCTGAGGTAAACTTCACAATTTCTATTCTGATGTATGCTGTGCCAAAGCTGTTTGGATCTGATTGCCTGTGAAACCTGTAGAAGTATTCAGAGACTTTGTGATGCTGCCTTTTTGGAACATTTAGACACAAAGTAAAAGAAAATCTTGTGTTTGCATTGTAATTGGTATAGCAGTATACCAGCATCTCTTTTTTTGGTTAATATTGATGTAAGCAAACAAATGTTCTCTTGAGATATTTGAAGAGGAAGAGATGGACTTACAGAAGATATTTGGAGTTGCTTGCTAGTGAGGCAGAAAGTTTAAAAAAAGGAGGTTTTACAACGGGAAAAATTATGGGGATGTAGCTGCAGCTGGAGGAAGGAATGAAGAGTAGAGATGGGGTTTTGGGAATGTGGAGTATTAGTCATGATAATTTCCTTCATAATGTTTTGAATTATTACATGTGATGCAAAACTGAGAGAACATTGAATGGGGAAGGTGGGCTTATGTGTAGCACCTAGGAAAATTGAAAGCTGGGTTGCTTTTTTTTTTTTTTTTTGGGGGGGGGGTTCTAATGTATGGTTCCAAGAGTTCATTGGCTCCTTGTGCAGTCTCCTAGGCAGCAAGATTCATGTGCAGTCCTGTGTACAGCATGTAAGTTGAGAGTTTAGTGAAGCCAAAATTGTTTGTGCACCTGTTTTGCCAAGTGCATCTCTCTGGTCTTCACCAGGAATTAACAGTGTTTTATTAAGAAATGGCCTACCCCCTATTTGGATAGCATTCCCATCCAACACTACCATCACTCTATTGCTGGATAAGCTCCTTGATCTAGGATCATTAGCAGTGTGCATTTGGTCTTGTTGACCTTCTGCCTGCAAACTGTCTACTGGGTGTGTTCATGGGAGATGTTTTAATAAATCACATTACGTTTCGCAGTCAAAAGATTATGGGCGTATTTTACAGTTTTGGACCTTAGAAATTAAGTGTCTATTGAAGCAAATTCCAATTAAGCAAACTTCTGTTGAGGTGCATTTGAAGTTGGTGACATAAGGAAATGAACAAATAACATAAACAAACATACACACATTTCTCTCATGTGGTCAGAACAGTGTTCAAGCTTGGATTATCATGGTCTTATACATTTGGTAGTTCTACTTTATTAAACTAAAATTTGCTCAACCCTTCCCCTTCCTCTAAGTTGTACAATGATCACAATGAGTTAATCTTTATATTTTGCTCACATTCTACACCAGAAGAACAGTTTCAAAGTTGGTTATTGGTGATGTGTACATTGAGGGGGTCTTGTGTGTACCATAAGCAAAAGTCATTGAGTATGACAAACAAAAGAAGCTAAAATGTTTGTTTAATGTTAACTTAAGACAGATATTTCCTACACACTGAAAGCAAAAGAGGTGTAAAATATATGTTCAGCCTAAGACAGTTATTCCTGTTGTGAAAATGTAAATATTGAGCTCAAAGATGGAGATGATGTATAGTTACCTAGACAGGTCACAAGCTAGGTTATGGCCAAGTAATCTCATCTCTCATTTTAATATATAGAAATATAGAATGCTTACAGTTTTATTTTAATTTTGTATTACACTATCTTGGATTTTCTACTTGAATATATCCATACATATATTCATACTGTTTTATCAGCCTAGATGTTGTGTAGTCCAGTCTCACCTTCATTTTTACATATGGGTTCGGAGCCGATCCTAGGCTCTGACTCGGCCGATTTACAAGCTCGAAGACTTCTGGTTGGCTCGTGGCTAAGCAGATATCCCATAGTGCACCAGTACAAACCCCAGATCTCATTTGCTGCGTTGACGCGTTCGGTTGTGCTTTTCTTGGCTCTGGCTAAGTGTTAAAATTCTTCTATCTAAATTTTGTATTACAGTTATTGCGGTGTTGTAAGGTGATATTATCTTATGCAGTAGTGTTGTTTGCCCTTTTCGGTGCATTCTTAGCTTAAACTTGTTGTTAGTTTGGTATCCTGTGTGCCAGTTTAGAGTTCTTGTAGGTGCCGTTGTGCTTTTTTGCTTATCGGGTAGTTTGTGGCAGTTTTCCACTGATAGTTAACAGGGGCTCCTGTTATTCTGTTGTCTTTCTAGACCATTATTGGCAGCTTAGTTTCCTTAATCTGAGATTGTATTTTTGGTGGGGATCCGCTGGTTATCTGCTAAGGGTTGGAGTTCCTCCCTTAGTAAGTTTTTTCTTGTAATTGTTCCACATAGAGTTATATACAGTTTTCTCTGTGTGTGTGCATTTTCTGGTCTGTTTAAATTAGAAGACCTAGCTTCTGTTCCACCGGGCTTGGCCTATTTAAGTTAGAGGACCTAGTCCTCATGCTACTTTCTTCTGTAGGGCTAGGCCCATTTTAGTTAGAGGACCTAGTCCTCTTCTTTTCGTGTGTGTGTCTGTGTGTGTGTGTCCGTGTGTCTGTGTGTGTGTCTGTGTGTGTGTTGCCTAAAGAGAGTAAGGAGCACAAACCTACCTTCGGGTTTTAAAAAGTGCATGAAATGCTCCCAAAAGATGTCTTTTAACGGATGGCCACAGTAGCTGTGTCTACTGTTTAGGGGCCATCCACCTGCAGAAATCATGCTTGTTCTGCCATGCTTTCTCTCCTAGGGTGTTACAGGAGACAAAGAACAAGCTTATACTCAAGGTTCTACTAAAACCATCTTTTGAGGAAGTTCTATCCAGTTCTTCGGCTTCCTCCAAGTCTGGCAAATCTAAGTCTTCAAAAAGGCCTTCTCCGGCGCCAGCTGATGTTTCGGAGTCGGCTTCTAAACAGTCAAAATCTGCCTCGACTCCACTGCCTTCGGAGCCGAAGGAGAGCATTATTGTTGTGTCAGAGTCGGTTCCAAGTGTTTCGGAACCGATTGAATCCGCAATTGAATCTGCTTCTCGGAGCTGGTCTGTGGATTCCCTACCGGTTTCCATGTTACTAAAGTCTCCAGTGCCCCCTAGATCAAGATCCCATACTGTGTCTTCCAGATCTTCCAGGAGCCTTTCGGAAGAAGATGTGAAGAGGGTAGTGTTGAGACTCCTGAAGTCGTCTGCCTTACTAAAATTATTGTTGGCTCTGACCCAGTCGGCTCCAGAGCCACTCAATCCAGCTTTGCTTTTGTCCTGCTATTCCTCCTCCAAGCCATGTTGGCCCTTCGGAGCCAGAGTGCTTGGTGCCACTGGAGGTACTATCGGTTCGAGCTCCCTTTGTCACTGCTTTGGAGCCGGGTTCGGCACTGACACGCTCGGTGCTGTCCGTCGTGTCCAGGGGCCGAAGCTCTCCTGTTGGCGCCGACAGGGAGGGTTGGAATCTATCTTTGGTTCTGAGCCTTCCTCTCGGTGCATCAGCCAGGGTGAGCTCGGACCCTGCATCTATCTCGGAGCAGACGGCTGTGGCTCCGATGTCAACCTTTGTCTCTTCGAAGTGGGGAGGTCTTCATTCTCCAGCCCCTACCAGTGGCACCAGCACTGTTCCCCCGAGAGCACCTGTGTCGGTCTCAGCCCCTACTCTCTCCAGAGACAGCAGAGATACTCAGCCCCAGGAGTAACCGGCTGGTGGCCCCCACTCTTCCAAGTCTTCCCCAGAATTTGCTTTCAAGGAGTCTCCCCAGAAGAGGCTATATAAGAGGAAGCATGTTGATTCCCAGGATGAGTCCTTGACATCAGACACTGACCTCGAGGAGTCGGAAGGGTCCCCCAAGTCGTTCTCTGATGATGTCTTCTTCGTGGACATCTTGGAGATTCTTAAGCAGAGGTGTGACTGGCCCACTGTCAACCCTTCTGATGAGGAGTCGGTGTACCTGACGGCTTTCGGGTCTCAACCTTCTGCCTCTTGGGTGTCTCCACCTTTTGATGAACTAATGGATCTAGTTAGTCGAAAGGTGTGGGATACTTCTGATGCCGTGGAGCAAGTCCCCAGGAGACCCAGTAAGTTTCTGTCTGCCCCTCTTGGTAAACAGTTTTTGTTTAAGGGCATTCCCGTAGATGCCATGGTGGTGGCGGTTGCCACAATGAAGGAGCTGGCAGAGTCTTCTTCCTCTGTTCATCCGCCAAATAAGGATTCTCGACATATGGACAGATGGACAGATTTGGGAAGCGTAGTTTTAGTTCAGCAGCATTTACCCTTCGATCGTTGAACTATCTCACTCACTTCATGAGATTACAGAGGGATCTCCTCAAGGAGTTAAGAGAATCTATACAAAGTGCGTGTACTGAGGGAATCCCTGACAAGATCTCTGCTCAGTTGTCTACCTTAAATTCTATAGTTAACTGATCCATGCGGCTTATCTCCTATGCGGTTGATGGAGCGAGTAGAGCAGCGGGTTCAGGAGTTGCCCTGAGGCGTCACTCCTGGATGCGCTTGTGTAATTTTATGGAACCATTCAAGTCTACTTCCATCAATGCCCCATTTGATGGTTCCTCATTGTTTGGTTCCAAGGTGAAGGGCACTCCTCACTCGGTGTGAGCAAGAAGGAAAAATGCTTTCTGCCGTGGGAGTACATTTTACTGTTCCCTCTCGACCATACCCCAAAGGTCAAAGGGGCAATAAAATGTGGTTCAAAAAGTCCCAGAGGTCTTTCCGGGTACACAGGGTGAATCCTCCTTCAGAGGTAGAGGAGGAGGAGGAGGAAATGGGAGATGTCGCCCTAGAGGCAGGGGCAGTCCGCAATACCAGCAAGGCCGTGATTCCTTTCGGGGATGGCCTTATCAGCGCTCCTGATGTGAGGCCCGACTGCGTTTCTCTGGGGCCAGTCAGGGGTCGCATTTCTTTGTATCCAGAAGCCTGGAGAAATATCACTCAAGACAAGTGGGTACAAAGAGTTGTTACCAGAGGCTGTATCATACCCTTTTCCCTTCCACCGTTTGTTCCCAAGAAGATCCCAGATCTACCACCCAATCACAGGGATCAGGCAACAGTGGAGATCAACAAGTTGCTTTTAAAAAGAGTCATCCAGTCTGTCCCAGCAGACCAGATAGGATCCGGAACTTACTCCAGGTTCCTTTTAGTACCAAAATGAACCGGAGAATGGAGGCCAATATTGCACCTCACAGGTTAAACAAATCCGTGAAGAAGGACAAGTTTCGGATGGTAACTCTACAGTCGATACTCCTGTTGTTAGGGAAAGACTATTGGATGTGCTCTCTAGATCTCCAAGATGCCTACTACCATATAAAAATGGACAGGGCGTCCAGGAGCCATCTACTGTTCTGGCTGGGAGCCAGTCATTATCAGTTTCGTGCTCTGCCCTTGGGTCTCACCACAGCCCCCAGGGTGTTCACCAAATACATGGCAGTAGTGACAGCTTACCTGAGACCCCACCAGGCATCTACTCCTTCAAAACAGAGATGCCACTATTCAACTTTGTGCTCAGTTAGGGATCTCCATAAATTGGGAAAAATATGCATTATTGCCCTCTCAGTCTGTGATTTTTATAGGCACAGAGGTAGACACAGTGCGCATGACAGCTCGTCTCCCCACTGACAGGGCACAAAACTTAATCTTTTAAATTCAACGTCTTCTTCCGTTGCGGAAGGTCAAAGTGAAGTGGGTTCTTCAGCTCCTCGGGACTATGGCCTCACCATTCTATTAGTACCATTAGCCAGGTTGCACATGAGAATTCTTCAGTGGCTTCTGTCTTCCCAATGGCCCTTCCAATATCTCCCGCTGAGTCATCCTATCCTGCTGACGGAATCATGCAAGAAGGACCTTCTTTGGTGGATAGCTCCCAACCAGTTGATCACGGGCACTCCCTTTGTTCCTGCCCAACCCGTTGCCACTGTGACCATGGATGCCTCCCAGATCGGGTGGGGGGGCATTATCTCGACAGGACTGTCCAACACACATGGTAAGAACACGAGGCTCACCTGCATATCAATGTTCTGGAGATGAGGGTTGTGCTCCTGCCATTGCAAGCACTACAAGACCTTCTTCCTCTCGGGACTTTTGCGATACAATCAGACAGCATGTCGGTAGTTTGGTATATCAACAAACAGGGCGGTACCAGATCTTACCCACTCTGTCGAGAGGCCATGCGAGTTTGGGAATGGGTGATTTCTTCCCAGTGCTTTCTGGTTGCAACTCGCATTCCAGGGATGACCAACATGATAGCCGACAAGCTCAGCCGGATGATCTTACTGCCTCACGAGTGGTCTCTGAAACAGGAAACAACGGAACAGATTTTCCACAAATGGGGACAGCCTTGCTGCGACCTCTTTGCCAGTCCAGTCAATACCAAATGCAGCAGCTATTTTTCCCTCCTTCCCCCTCTGGGGGAGACACCCAGAGACGCTCTGGCTCACGATTGGCTCATGGGACTTCTGTATGCTTTTCCTCCATTTCCAAAGTGATTCAGAAAGCCAGTCGGCTGGGAAGCAAGTTGATCCTCATTACTCCTTACTGGCCCCATCAGGTCTGGTTCCCCTTTCTTGAGCCTCTTCTCCTGGACGATCCTTGGATCCTGGACCCAGCTCCAGATCTGTTGACTCACATGTCAGGTTCGCTAAATCCCTCAGTCCACACCCTCAGGTTGACAGCGTGGCTGCTCCAGTTCTATCTCTAGTCAGGCTTCATGATGTATCATCCTCAGTATCACATATTCTTATGTCCTCCCATAAACCTTCAACTAGGAGGCTGTATGGCAGTAAATGGAAAAGATTTTCTATTTGGGCGCAGAAAATGAATGTAGATCCCTACACTGCTTCTATCCCTGTGATTTTGGAATTTCTCTCTGAGCTTTTTCAACAAGGAGCTGCCGCCGTCACTGTCAGAGTCCAATTGGCGGCGATTTCTCATTTTCACTTAGAGTTTCCAGATAATTTAATGTCTCATAAGCTATGCAAGACCTTTTGAAAGGAATCACTGTTTTGAGACCACCACTGCAAGAACCTGTGGCTTCTTAGGATTTAAATTTTGTTATGTCCAAACTGACTTCTCCCCCATTTGAACCTTCACACTCATCTTAATTGAAATTTTTGTCTTGGAAGACTTTGTTTTTGGTAGCAATTACGTCAGCTAGATGGGTATCGGAGCTACAAGCCTTGTCTGTTAAGCCACCTTATTTGATCTTTCACAAGGACAGGGTGTCACTGCATACTAATCCCTCCCTTGTCCCCAGACTTTGTTCCCCTGCTACCTTAAATCAATCCATAGAACTCCCAGTTTTCTTCCCTAATCACTGTAATGCAGCTGAATACTGTTTTCATCAGTTGGACATTCATAGACAACTACGTTTTTATTTATAGTGGACCAAGGAATTTAGGAAATCAGATCAACTAATCATTTCCTTTTTTGACTCCAGTTGGGCTTACCAGTTTCTAAAGTGACACTATCTAACTGGATTTCCAGTTGCATAGCCTTTATCTACAATTCGGAGGGCAGACCTTTACCCTGCAGGATCAAGGCTCATTTTGCCAGGTCGCTGTCTACCTCTGCAGCCTTTCAAGCCAGGGTCCCACTTGATAATATTTGTGCAGCAGCTACGTGGGCTAACCCTCACACTTTTTATTTCACATTACAAATTGGATTTAGCTTCCGGGGGTAGAGCATCCTTTGGCTCCACGTATTTTCCAGTGAGCCACCCAAGAATAAGGTGCTAGGGACGCTGTCCCATATGTAAAAATGAAGGTGAGATTGGACTACGTGACATAAAGAAGGTATATACTCACCATAACGTTCCATGTTGGTAGTCCATCGCACCCTTCATTTTTACCAACCCGGCCTCCTGCCCCCATCCTGGAAGATCTGGAGATAACCATAATAATAATTTGGTTATCTTTGGTTGGAGACCCTTTAGTATTGGTTTGTCTGTTATGGTTTTTTTCTTCTAGTGAGTAGCAAACAAGATCTGGGGTTTGTACTGGTGCACTATGGGATACCTGCTTAGCCACAAGCCAACCAGAAGTCTTCGAGCTTGTAAATCGGCCGAGTCGGAGCCGAGGATCGGCTCCGAACCCGTATGTAAAAATGAAGGGTGAGATGGATTGCCAGCATGGAATGCTATGGTGAGTACATAACTTCTTTTTTTCTAAATTAAAAGTGCAGATAAGGATATGTAAAACAGACTTGTACAGATTCACGGGGTTCTGCTTAGAAGAGAGAACTTTTAAGTTGTTAACTGTTTTATATGAGCGATTTGCTACAGGGATGCAGACAGAATATTGTGTTTTGTACTGAGACTCATTTTTCTGCTGCCAAGATGGACATATCTGTTTGGTATTAAATCCTGGCCAGCCTCTGCTTTGTTTTTTTTTTTTTTTTTTTTTTTTTTTTTTGATTGGCCCATATACCTGGCATACGGGCCAATCAAAAATCGCTAAACACTGAGCTTCTTGTGTTCCGCATTAAACAGAAGTAGCTCCGTGTTTAAAAATTTTTAATTGGCCCGTATGCCGGTATATGGACTAATCAAAAATTGCTAAACACGGAGCTACTTCTGCTGAATGCGGAACTGCAATGTTCCGCATTAAACACGAGAAGCTCCGTGTTTAGCGATTTTGATTGGCACGTATGCCGGTATACGGGCCAATCAAAAATCGCTAAACACGGAGCTACTTGTGTTGAGTGGTTGAATGCAACCATTCAAACACGAGAAGCTCCGGGTTTAGTGCAGATCTACTGCTCTTTAATGTGGAACTCTTGCCGTGAAAGACCTTTTTTTTTTTGTCCCTACCTGGCTGGTTGGAAATCTGGCAACCCTGGTTTGGTATGTTGTCCCCAATCAGTTAAAATCTGTTATTTTCATCTGTTCCTTCCATTAAAAATATTGTTTTGTAAGCTATGTACCTGTTTGGTGGACTGATTTAGACAGTTGTAGACATATGACCTGAAAAATTGCACCCTTGGTCTGATGCATCAATATTAGCTTTATTTACTTGTATGTAGCCTTTCAGTTGGATAAAATCACATCAGTGTCATTATGCATAATACTGCACTTATTTAAATGTAGTTTTTAATTTGGATAAAATCATATCATAGGAAACATAGATAACATAGGTAACTTCCAAACCCTGGACCACACTCAGTTTGGGTTTGTAAAAGTTAGATCATGTCTAATAAACCTAATTGACTTCCTTGAAACAGTCACTAGAGCTGTAGATGGGGGCAAGGTAGTGCACACAGCCTATCTTGACCTCGCCAAGGCCTTTGATACCATCCCCCACTCTGGAATTATAGATAAACTGGGCATAAATCCCTGTGTCACAAGATGGTTGGCCAAGTGGTTCACTGACAGAACAAATTGACCAAATAGACCAGCAAGGCAGCACAGAGTTCAATAAATTTATTAAATACTTGTGTCCATAACAGACTAGTTTCGGCCAACAGCCTTCTTCAGTGTACATTATTATAACTTTTCAATTCTGTGGTGGCTCACCTTACATTTAGGAACAACTCTAATAATGTACACAGTACCCTTGTATTTTTCAGTAAATGAAGATTTTTCTAAACAATTATTAATATTCATGAGCAAATGACTGTGATTGGCTCTGGATAAGTATTTAAAAGATGATTAAAATGCAACTTGACTATATTGTGTAACACTGAAGAAGGCTGTTGGCCGAAACTAGTCTGTTATGGACACAAGTATTTAATAAATTTATTGAGTCTATTTGGTCAATTTGGATTCATGGTTTGGACTGCTGCATTTTCACTCTGTGCTGGGGGACCGAGCAGTGGAGTCGTTTTTTCAGCCAGTTTTTGGCTGAGGATTTATGGTGATAACTTTTTGTTCTTTTTTGCTACATTGGCTCACTTGATGTATTACATATTGTGAGCGAGTAGCACACATTTGGTCCAGTGTATTTACTGAGTTTTAAAGAAGGAGCTATAGCTGTGGGCCTGTCGAGCGCCATTTTGATTAAAGCCACATGGTTGCGGGCTTTCCGTGAATGTAAGCAGCAATTTTTTTGAATTGAGGAATGCTGGCTTGTCGCTGATAGTTTATGTGGAACATGGCCATACTTACCCTCGGCTTTTGATTTTCGTTGATTCGGATGCACGGATTTATGGTTTCTCCGGTCCAAGTGAGTGAACCACTTCAGGAGTCGGCAGTTTTGAATATTGGGGGACATTGAACTGATGTGGTGACATTTCCTTTTACATATTATTCTTCATGTGTGGGATACACACTTTTGGGGACATTTTGGATTTTGTTTGTTGAGTGGAACATTCTGTTTGTGGTACTTGGAATATAAGTGGTTTGGACTTATTCAGTCGTTTGAACTAATTATTACTTACGGACTAATATAATCTGGACATTGTTTATGTTTATCACACTCTAATGTCAGCAAGGGTGTTCAGTGTTTATGACACTTGAAATGTAATAACATCATACTTTGAGAGTTGGGCATAGTTCTAATCAGTATGTTTTATAACTCGGGATGTACTTAACATGTTTTGAATATTTGCTGATATCTCACATGGTCTAATCAATTGTTTCAAATTTCAAATACGGTGTTTTGGGAGAACGAGGTGTAAGTTAGCTTAAGACACTTAGGTACATCCAAGGTAGTTTTTGGGCCTACTGAATTGGTTCATAGGAAACTAATTTGAGAATTGGTAGCTTTGGTCATTGGGGACATTGAATTGTTATGTGATATTTTACATTATATATGTCACCCCGATATGGGACACGATGTTTGGGGTCATTTTGGTGTAAGGTTGTTCAGCGAAACATCATGTTCAGGGTATTTTGGAATATAGCGCCTATTTGGATGCGCTTTGGATTCAATCATTTTGTTTGAACCTATCTAATCTAAACTACCTACGGACCTTAGGGATATGGACATTTTATGTGTACTATACTCTAGGAGGTGAAAGTATTGTTCATGTTTACTTAGAATTACTTGAATCTAAGTAATATCATACCTTGGGAGTTGGGCCTGGTATTTATTACTATGCAAACATGTTTATGAATATTTGTTGAGTTCTTACCCTATTTAATTTCTGGGGCCGAACTTTAAATGCAATGTCTTGGGGAAATAGGTGTAAGATAGCAGACATACCACATTGAATTGGTGGATTACTATATTGGTTGCCCGTGACAAATGTGTATCTTTTTCATAAGCATACATAGCATTTAGGGTCTAGTTAAACATTTATATGAACAAAACTAACTCTTCGTTAGAATAGTATTATGTAGCATTTGCTATGTGTTGTAGTGCTTAATGAAACATGATTTCTAACAATATTCTTTGGGAGTTGGGTATGGTCATATATTAGGAAGGCTTATAACGGGGGATGCATTGAATACATTATTGAAACTGTGCTTACCTTATATACTGCCTAATTTTATGGACATGTAACCATACAAAGTATTTTGATCCCCAAACTTTATGTTTTGAGTGAATGAGTTGCGAAATATCAGGACATATTGAAGGCATATTTTTGATATATTGAAGTGACTACTGGTATATCTAATATTTGCAGAAACTGTACCATTACCTATATTGTTCATTCATTCTGGCTAATACAGAAGTGGTACATTTTAGGATTTAACTATTGAACATTTTTTCTTGCAACTAGTGCAGGATGGGGATTTGGGACCCTCATGTTGTGTATGGGGACTGAAATTTCAAAGATTCTGTGTTTCTAAAAAATGTTTATTACCATTACAAACATTGGATGTAATTTTTGGGTACACGGACTGTGTATAATTGAACAGTGAACAGCATTTGTATTTTGGTTTTCTAATTGTAGTCAGAACTATATACAAAACTTTTACAGGTTTGGGCAACATATGGTTACATACCTTGTGTGTATAGCCATATGGTTTACTGTTGGAACAACAACTAGCCCAATGACCACATAGTGTAGTATATGATTGTGCACTACTATCTATGATATAGGACATATATATATATGTTCCTGATTATACACTTGCCAGTGTACAAATTATATTATCCACCTTGGGATCTTTAGACAGTGTGTTACAGGAATATAGAAACATTGAATGTTTGGAATCACTGACAGATTCAGTTTTTGCCAATTTTCAAGATTGGGAATTATAAGGTCTCCAAATGTTAAACATACCAATGGGTATAACATACATATAGTTGTACTGATATATAGCAGAAGTTATGTTATTTGACTCTTTAAGTTATTACCATTCATCTTTGTAATAACGAGCCACTGCTCGGTCCCCCTGGTTTGATTAAAAGATTTTCTCTGTTATCTCTCGCTGTATGTGTCTATTGAGTGAATAATGTATATAGACACCAACTGAGAATATACTAAATATATGGTGACTGGTACAAATATTTGGTTGAGGTGAAGGTTTTCTTAATAGATCTTCTCAAATAATGTTGCTTCTAGTGGACAACAATGTCCATTGAAATGTAGAACATTGAAACTTTGGACCAGTGTTCAAATATTGAATCATTCGATATTGTGTTTTTATATCCTAAGTATTAGTCAATGGTAGTATAATAATATCCTAAATTTTCACTAAGATATTTTGGTGTTCCACCTGATACAGGGATACATTTGCATTACATTACAGTGTTATTTGTGCTTCTCTACCTAGGATCAGCTTTATATTTTATATAAACTGGTTGACACATCTAATATAGTTAATTCTTTTGTCTAAGTATTATATTCCTGGGATATTTTTGTGCTCCATTAGTTTTCATTGCAAGTACAATCAAACTTTGTTCACATCATGGATCTAAATACCATTCTATCTGGGTTATGTGCTGATCGGCAAGATATAGCAGTATTTGGCATTGAAAATTGCCAAGCAATGATCCAGACCTTTTTGGCAGATTGTGATATGTTTTTCCACTCAATCACTAAGGCGTTTAAGACTCTTAGGTCCAACATTTGGCATCTCAAGTTATTTAAGGCATATTAAATATGGCTCCCAGAGGATAACACAGCCTCTAGTAGGGAAGCCAGATGATAAACTAAATCAAGATTGGCAGGAGGCTCTTCAGACTGGATCTATGACATTTGTGAACATTCTGTTACAGTATTATGAAAGGACAGTAGATTCCAATATATTGGAAATAAAAAATATATGCTCTGAGGCTCATAAGTTTGAATCCTCCCAAAATATCAGGACAATATAAAAAAATTATCTTCAGAACTGATGGAGCATGAAAAAACCCTAAAAGAACGTAAAATTAAGAAATTTCATCGTGATTTTAAACCATTTGATTTCAGTAGATCGGTGAGATTTGTTGATACCAATCAGGTTAGAACAGGGCCGAGACCACGTTCTATTCTTAAGAATAAGGGGGAGAGTTCATACAGTACTTCTGGTGATGAATCCTCCCTCACTGATTTTGAGGCATCTGGGGAAAGGGTTTAACAGGAAGAAAACCAATAAAATTTCCCTTTAGAGCAGGAAGCACAGAAAGACCAAATACTCGGTCTCCCTTCAGGGTCTACTGGACAATTTCTTGAAATAGATGATACATTAGGGTCTACTCAGAATGTATTAAATTTATCTAATATCATTTTGACGGATGAACAGATTGCATTATTAAACAAGGGTCTAAACTATATTCCTTCTTTTTTCAGCCAGGAATACCATATAGTACAGGATTTACAGGTCTTTTGTAGGAGACTAAATCTTAGACTGTTTTTTGAGGATAACCAGTCAGAACCTTCTGGGGACTTCCGTTTGGCAAATCTTCATTCCAACCTCCTATGAATAAATACGTGTCCATTTTTATGGACAGTATTTTGAGGGATATTCATTTTGAGAATATGGGACATATCATGTTGGCTAGTAACTTAACCTTTGAAGATAGGATAGCTTTGAATACTTTGTGTGACAATAAAGATATAGTTATTGTCCCTGCCGATAAAGGAGGTGCGGTTGTGGTTTGGAATACTGCGGATTATGTCCAGGAGGGGTTAACCCAATTGTCAGATGCTAAGTGTTATATGAACATGTCCATAGACCCTACACCAGTATTCAAGGATGAAATTGATTGTTTTAGCCTATGAGGAGGGTATTATTAACAAGAAATGTTTGGATTCACTTATGGTTTCTGAACCATGTAAACAGATAATGTACCTTTTACCGAAAATTCATAAATCCTTAGTAAAACCACCAGGTAGACCAATAGTCTCAGGAATAGGTTCTTTGACTGAACCATTGTCGGCCTTCCTTACCAAATATCTTAAACCCCTATTGGAACACGTAAGATCTAGGCTGCAGGACACCACTCATTTTCTACAAATTATCAGTGAAACTCAATTGGAACCCGAATGGTACTTATGTACTTTGGATGTGAAATCATTATATACAAGCATACCACATTGGGCGGGTCTTCAATCTTTACAGTATTGGTTGGAAAGGGCTAATTTATATTCACCGGGCTTTAACACTCTTTTGATATGTATGACTGAACATGTGTTAAACAAGAATGTCCTGTATTTCCAAGGCCAATGTTACTGGCAGAACAGCTATGGGGGCATCCTTCTATGTTGAAGAATATATGATTTATGATACATCACATAATATATTCCAGGTGGAAATGGACATTTGACTTGGACGATTGCTGGTTGGTGTGTCGTGCTGCTGTGTGTTACCTAAGGCAATTTATTCTGAATCTCAATGATAATATCTCGTGAATTGAATTTGTCATATGATAAAAACAGCACCAGTTTTTTGGATGTCACTGTATATAGGAACTCAGATAACACCTTGTCCACCAGGGTTTATCGTAAATACCCTCAATACAATACCCTGTTACCGCATCAAGTTTACATCCCGTCACACCATCAGGAGTATTCCTATATCTCAGTTAGTTCTAACACAGAGGAATACCAAATGGCCAGTAGGGATCGAAGGGGATATGACAGATGTGATATTCTGTCTGCTCAGAGCACAGCTAATACTCTCGCTAGGGATGATTTATTAAAATATCATAACAGCAAAAGAAACAAATCATCACGCAGTACAGATGTCAGGTTCATCACCACATATGGCGAAATGTCAATATGATTAGAAACATCATTAACAAACATTGGAATATTTTACTGGCCAATGAAATATTTTGGGACCCGTTGTCTCTTTAGGTTCTTACTTTTCACATTTCAAACATATGGCAAGTGGGGCCACAAACAACTGACACTTTATGGTGATGAACTTATTGGTTCATTCCATCCTGCCAATACATGCTTAAATCCAAGGAGTTTACCAGTCGCAACACCAGTAGAATTTTGACATCAAGGTTTTGGTAATTGCAGTAGCGATTGGGTGGTGTACGTTACTGTGGGGGTTTTATGTTGGACAAACATCAAGGGCTTTGAGACTAAGGATGAATGAACACTATCAAGAACCATAAGGAGACTAGTGCTCTATATCAACACACATTAAAACACCCTCAGGCTAGGTTTACCTTTATGGTTATTGACCGCATTTCTGGAGATAGAACCAATAAACAGGGCTGGCATGGGTCATTGGACCAAAAGGAGAAATACTGGATTACCACATTGGGGGGTTTATTTCATCCCGGATTGAATGACCATCTATAGGAGTAGTTGGTCACAGAAGCAGTATGGTATTTGATAACTTTTATGTTGATTCAACTGATTAGAGCAAGTGGATTATATATATATTTTTAGGATACCGTATATTTAGCATCTAGGCTGGTATTGATTATGAGTCCTACTTCAATTATACATAGTATACAGTATGTACCACACAGTATGTATAATAGCATACCCAAATTTGATATAGGTACATATTGACTCTACTTTTGGCATATATATGCCTTTGATTTTTCTTTGGTTTGGATATAGAATGTTCAGGTTTCTTACCCCAATCATTCCAAATACCTGATATATAACATTTTTGGTGCCTTTAACTCATAATTGAAAAGCTGAAGATTATTGCTATTGACCAAATATGGGTATATGACAGGATGGATAGACTTATGCAAACCAGTGGCCATGTATCATGACCAAAAAAATTTTTGGGATGTTCATGTTAATTCTTAGGACTGTTCCCATTATTATCTTAGACAAGTCAATAATATTTAGTTATATTCATTAGTACAATTTCAGTCTTGGAAGCTAATGATGTATGTTATGGGCTTGTCTTATTGTGGATGTTGCTGATTTGCATTTAGTATTGACATTATTATTTTCATGCATCAGTCATTAGTTTTATTTTTATTTCAGTCATTTTTGTACACCCACATACACCCATACATGTATTGTTATTATGATGTTTTCAAATATGTTTTATGTTTATTAATTCTGCTATACCATGTAATTTGAGCATTATACTTTGGTGCTCTTGATGAATATTGGATTAGTAGCCAGGGTTTATGGCTATTCAAATACTGTCCTTTACTAATATGAATATGGGAATGGTTATACATCAATATTATTATAACTTTTCAATTCTGTGGTGGCTCACCTTACATTTAGGAACAACTCTAATAATGTACACAGTACCCTTGTATTTTTCAGTAAATGAAGATTTTTCTAAACAATTATTAATATTCATGAGCAAATGACTGTGATTGGCTCTGGATAAGTATTTAAAAGATGATTAAAATGCAACTTGACTATATTGAAACTAGTCTGTTATGGACACAAGTATTTAATAAATTTATTGAACTCTGTGCTGCCTTGCTGGTCTATTTGGTCAATTTGGATTCATGGTTTGGACCGTGCAAACCCCCTTGCATAGGACTTGGTACGTCACTGACAGAACACACACAGTAAAAGTAGCCGACTCCAAGTCTGACTTCAGACCAGTGACGAGTGGAGTACCACAGGGTTCGGTCCTGGGTCCTCTCCTGTTCGGCATCTATTTCTCTGAAGTGCAGGCCAAGACAGAAGGTTTTTGGCTAACAAAGTTCGCGGATGACCGCAAACTGGGAGCCATAGTAGAATCACCTAATGATGTAGACATTCTACAAAAGGGCCTCACAGAGACAGATGCTTGGTGTCAAAGTCATGGCCTCAATCTCAATGCCAAGAAGTGCATTGTCATCCCCTTTGGAAAAAACTCGGTACTCATGAACTACCACATAGGCAGTAGCTCACTAAACATTGAAAGTGTGATAAGAGATCTCGGCACACAGGTGGACAGTAGTCTCTCCTTTGATTCATAGGTTCATAGATTAGTACTAGGCTAACTGCCCTTGCGATTTAAGCCTAGCCAATTATCCCTTGTGAGACTCAAACCCTGCACCTTTTGTAAGATAGACACCTTAACTGTTAGGCCACCCTCCCAACCCCACATCGCCACAGTAGTCAGGAAGTCCTTCTACGTTCACTCCTCATCACAAAAGGGTTCTCCTCTAGAAAAAGGGCGGTCATTGTTCCTCTCAACTCATCCCTCATCAGACCCATTATAGAGTACAGTGCCCCGTTTGGCATGTATCTCACAAGACAGCTACAACAATTGGAAAGACCACAGAAATACCTCACTAAG
Organism: Protopterus annectens; assembly: GCF_019279795.1. Classification (NCBI taxonomy): domain Eukaryota; kingdom Metazoa; phylum Chordata; order Ceratodontiformes; family Protopteridae; genus Protopterus; species Protopterus annectens. The sequence continues at coordinate 1,811,635,820 of NC_056733.1, forward strand.
AGGATTACCAACCTCAAACAGATGCCATATGCAGATCTTCTCAGAAAACTCCAGCTCTTCTCCGTCGCATATCGCCTACTCGGAGGTGACCTCTGCCTAACAGACAAAGCTGTGTCAAACCCAGAGCTGTTGGATATGCTACATTTAAAGAAATCCCAATCTCTCCGAACCACACGCTGCAGGGACCTAAACCTTGTCACCACAATAAACAGAACATGCTGGAGGGATATATTCCTGTCCCAGAGACTTCCCATACTCTG